>NC_089540.1:14380974-14390864 GCF_963924715.1 Thunnus thynnus
TGGAGTTTCCATTTTCTAAACTTGATCATTCTAAACCTTCTTTAGCTCTGAACAGATTATGAAACATTGAACGATTTCAAACACAATAATCTCATGGATGCTGAAGAGAAAACATTTTTTTGACTGAACTTTTTTCTACTGGTGTCTAACGACGAGCGCCGAGGCATTAAGTCACCTCGGGGAGTCTGGAGGCATGCCCCCCCTGGAAAATCTTTTTTTAAATGATGCAATTTGGTGCATTCTGGTCATGATTTTTATTCCTGGCAAAGGCACCAATTTATACATGAAAAGCATAAAATAAAATATTTTACCCTCATAAAGTATGCTATTTCTCTCCTTACTGACAAAACACTTGTAGGCCTACTTATTTTAACTATTCAACTATATTTTAGAATAAAAATAACACAAATATCTGAACTTATTATCTTTATCAACTTTAAAGGCAACCAGAATCTACATCAGTCAGTAAAAGAAAAAAGTTAAAATTCTTGTTACTTTCATATTAACATGACAATCAATAGTCTTATTGATCCTCCTTATTGGTTTGGTTCTTTATCAATACTGTTATTGGTTCTTTATCAATACTAAATAATTGCTTTATAAAAAAATAATTGTTTTAAAAAAGAATGAATTCAGAACAGGATTAGAATTTATTTATATTATTAAATATAACTAAACATTGTTTCTAGAGCAGCAAGAGGTAGGTAGGTGTGTGTGTGTGTGTGTGTGTGTGTGTGTGTGTGTGTGTGTGTGTGTGGAGGAGAGGCTGCAGTTTGAGAATAAATTACACCAAAACATTAAAAAGTGCTGATAAAAGAACCGGTAACATCGGAGCTTATCAATACTACAGTCTTTAATAATTTATCCTCGGGGCTCGTTTAATACCGGGTTTCGGTACCCATCCCTACAGAGAAATAAGTGCACATTAAATAAAACTGCCATACCTTTGATTATTTTGGAGAAAACAGACGTATAAATCGATGCATAAACAACCGCAGGAAGCTGGAACAAGCGTTGATGTCTGGAACAACAAACGTCTCTTTCCCTCGCCGTTTAATCGTTTACAAAGTGAAAAAAGCAGAAATGTGGTGGCAGAGTAAAATCTTTTTTGTGTTAGTGGTAAAAATAAACAGACTATGATGGAACAAATAATTCACTTTTGATGGAAATCCGTCTGTAGACGGAGCTCTTGCACCCATGTAATCTGCTTCTAACGCTACATGATTTCTTCTTTATTCAGATTGATGAACTGCAGTTTGTCAGAGATCAGCTGTGCTTCTCTGCTCTCAGCTCTGAAGTCCAACCCCTCCCATCTGAGAGAGCTGGAGCTGAGTGGAAACTCCAGTCTGAACAGATCAGGAACAAAGCTGCCATTTGATTTTCTGGAGAGTCCACACTGTAGACTGGAGACTCTGAGGTCAGACACCATTTCTTACTTCTGTGCTGAGATTAATATGATGTGAAAGTTGTGGTGACACTAAACTGCAGACATAAGGATGATTTTTATGAGGTAAAATCTCCTTCAGATTTACACATTCAAATGTTGTTTTCAAACATTTAAATACTATTTAAAGCCTCCCTCCAGTGTATTTTGGCATTTTTGAGATATTTCATATTTTTCTGAGTCATTTTCTGACCATGTTGATTAGCCACAATGTTCACCAAATATTTGTGGACAAATAACTTCATTTTGTGCTGAAAGATCAAAAATGTCAGCTGTTGTTAAAACTGAACAATGACGTATGACTATAGTAGAACGCTGCAGTCATACGTCATCCTCATAAAATCCCTTTGTTTTTGTGAGCGTCACAAAGGCTACTGATACAGTATCAGGCCCCCTTTTTCATACTAAATAGTCTACTGGATGCAGACGTGCTGCAACAACAGATTAATGCTTCAAATATAAATGATTTATTTCTATTAAACACTCTCCAACCAACATGTGCACAGAAAATAAGGTTTAATGTGGTTAAAGCAGGAAAGTCAGTAAATCAGTGTGCAGTGATGTATAAATGAATGTGGGTGATTGTTACAGTATCTGTTGTCCACAGCTGTTTATACTGTATGAAAAGCTTCTCCTTCACTTGATTAAATCCCTGCAGCATCTGAAGTCAGCAGGACTGATATGTTGATAAATCTGCAGCCTCTGAGAAGTGCTGCGCCAGAGCGCAGTGCCGTTACGCACCACCGTTCACTGTGTTTACCTTCATTAAATCTCCTGATGACACCAGGCTGCTACAGTAGAAACACACACACCTCTACACACATCAGTCTGGTCGGTTATAACTCGATATTCTGCTTTTTTATGAAGGAGACATCGGGTTAGCAGGGCTCATCAGCCTCTTTTTCAATTTTTTTTTTTAGCCAAAGTAGCGTCTCATGTTTTATCCTTGAGACACATTACGATGCAAACGCTGTTGTGTAACATTAATTACTAAACTATGTCACCGTGTACGAGGTGAGATACATTAGGCTATAATTATTGCTGAAATAGCATCAGTCCAATGGGCTATAATCATATAAACAGCTTCACCAAATACTTCTTTAAAATTTCTACCGTTATTATATTAAGTGATGAAAAAACTGCTCCATCTGTCTTTGGCTGCAGATTTGTGGTGATGTGTGTTCATGTCGTGACGCTCTGAACCATCCAGACATTTCCTGAAGAAAAGCTTTCCGTTTGTTGAGCTGACGTTATCACGTTTAACTGTGATTGGCACAAGTGTTTCACGGCTATGAGACCAGTGATGTGACTGGCTGAGAGAGTATTTATTAATCACCACACCAGTTGATCTATATTCACTCAGCCCTTTTACACGTTGCACTGCTGCACATACATGAACCAAAACAGCAGGTGACAGGTGTGCATGCAGGGCTCCACATTAACTTTTTGAGGCACTTGTCCTTCAGACAAGTAAATTTATCTTTCACTTGTCCATGTGTGACAGATGTGGTAAGGACATGTAACGAGACGACTCAAAGGATTGGTTTCCAGCCTTTATTTGCTCCTGCAGAAGACAATGTAACACATATGAATCACCTTCTGGTCTCTCCTGCACATCTGCTCCTAAACATGCAAAATAACAGAATTTACACCAGGAAATAGATGCTAAAATCTCTGCAGCGCTACGTTGACTACATGACGCAGGGCAGCCTGCCGTAATACAAATGGCACCAAGAAAGTTAAACAAAAGCATCTACAAAACTCATATTAACAGTCAAAACAACATGAAACAGCTAGTTAAAGTAATAGTATTAACAGGAAACAATATGCATTAAATGTTACAACATAAACGGTTCAATTTCCATAGAAAACAATAAAATAGTGCAGCAGCATTTTTCCACACAACTTACCCTCAGCAATGCAAAACAGCTGTGTGAGGGACAGAAGGGACGATGTGCAGCAAGGTCATTTCCACAGGAAACATTCATGAATAAAAATTCCTCATTGAGATAAAATTCACAAACACAAATTAGAAATAAGAATTATTAAAGTGTCTTTTTTAACTGTTACACATCCACAAAAGTCACTTGTCAGAGTAAAAATGACAATAATTAACTTTTTCATTTTGTTTGTGAACGTAGAAATCAGACCAACAAACAGTTGAAAGCATCCAAACAGTGTCAACATATAAATGATTCAATTTATGAATTTTATTCAAGCCATTACTTCCCTGTTAATGATCTTTTCATTTGATCCTGAATTGTGAAGCACTTTGTAAAGTCTGTTTCAATATGAGCTCTATAGATTAATTATTGATCATCCTTCTGACGTTTAATAATAATGATTGACAGTGTTTCTACTAGGATTGTTTTCGGGGGGGGTGGTAGGCCCCCTGAAACTACTAGTTATGTTACGGAGCAGGCGTGTCACAGATACGGATACGCGGTGTTGACAGTGTCGTCATAGATACGCAGTAAGATGGTTGTCTGTATTGCTGTATTTCTCTACACTGAGCTGAAATGAAACAAGTGCACAAAAAATAGGTAAATAAATATTAAACAAATATTAACAATATTTATGAACCTAATGTTGAAATATTAACAGTATTTATTTACAACACATAAATAAACGTCGGCCTTATGGATGATAGATGGACCAATCAGTCTCTATCTGAAAAACAAATCTGGATTCTCAGCCTCTATATGGTCCTTAATATAGATCAATGTTTGTAATATAACAACATAACAAAAGTGACTGATGGGGAATTAATTTGTTTCAACTTAAAGCCAAATCAAGACAACAGTTTGACTTAGAAATGAATCAGATGAATCAGCATTTTGTTTCCTAATAACTGAAAGTGTCAGTTTTAGTGCTGTGTTTACAACAGTTACTGAGGTCAACGACCTTCTAACAGCTGAAGAAAACATCATGTTAACAGAGTTGTTGTGTAGTGTTAGTACCTGTGTTAAAACATCTGTAAGTCCTTTTATAGCAGGTTTGAATCTTGTGCTTTGACTTTTGTTTGTTAGGATGTCCTTTAGTTTGGATAACAGATTGTGCCTTTAAACATATTTACAGAACAGTAATTCATCTAGATACAGGTGGAAGTCAGACCTTAACAGTTTTTTCTGCCTCCTGCTTTGAATGTGTTCATGTCTCTCCATCACCTGACGCCTGGGCTGCCTCTGTGTGTTTCTCTTTACTCCTTCAACTGTTTCTTTAAATCTTGAATCAGTTGCACCTTCTTCCTTTTCAGTCACTTCTTTACTTTCTCCTTGTTTTTCTTTCAACACCATTAAGTTACATCCTGCAATTCTTCCTCACTTCTGTCTCCTCTCTCCTGATTTCTTATCACTCTGAAAATGTAAAAGCTTTCCTTTAATAAATCTGCCAGCAGGGCCGGCTCTAGACATGTTGGTGCCCTAGGAGAGATCAGGATTTGGTGCCCCCCCCCCAACCACATTACCCCACCAGTACTGCCTCATCACCACCCTGTCATACATTGAGGAGCAGGTGGACCCAAATGCAGAGACCAGAGAGCAGGGCTGAAGAAAAGCGTCTTTATTTCAAAGACTGGCAGGAAAAAAACAAAAGCAGGATGAGCTGAGTAGAACAAGATACAAAAAAAAAATCGACTGAGCAGGAAACTGAGCAAACACGACAGAACAGAATTGACTAACTGAACAGACGACTCGACAAAGACTGAACTGAAAACTGAACTTCAATACAAACTGAAGTAATCAGACAACAAGGAACAGGTGGCACAATACAAGGGCAGGCTGGGAGCTGATAGGCTGGGGAAGACACTAGGAGCAGGGCAGGACCCACGAGGCTACTGCAGGGCAGGTGAGAGGAGGAGCACATGAAAACAGGAGGAGTGAAGGAACACACAAGAGAAACACAGAGCAAAGTAAAACCCAGAAAACACAACAGCACTCAATAACAAGCCAGCATAAATCAAAGTGTCTCTGAATAAATCAACCTAGGTACACAGCACTACAAGCTAACCAATAATCTAATACAGTCTTTCAAAGATACAACTCAAATAACATGAATGAGCAAAAAGACTGGACAACACAAGTGTAACACAGAAAACCAAAAGAAGAAAAAACACAAAGAGCCCAAACCATGAGTCCATGACACACCCGCTCATTCTACAGTAAAAATATGGACAACAAACATCAGACACCACAATGGTTTCAAGACAAAAATATATATTTTTATAAATTACAATTACTTTTCAAACAAACAAATCACGTTTCAAAGAATGAATCAATTGTTAAATATTACTATTATTAACTACCTTTACCTGTTAGTAACATCCAAGACGCTGGCACTTGATTATTGATAGATTACACTGGATAGACGACTCCTTCCATGATGTCATGTGCCCACAATGTTCTGGGGTTTCATTTATAAAACAGTGTGTAGGATCCACACTAACATTGTGCGTGCACACAAAAGCTAAAAATGGCGTGCACCGAAAAATAATCAGATTTATAAAACCATGCGTACACAAGAATGCACGTATGTTTCCCTTTATAAATCACAGTCCACCTGGAAATGTGCGTTCATGGATCAGCGTCATATCCCGCCCTCTACACGCCCACATTCAACCATAAATGGTCGATGCAAAAGCCTTCATGAATATTCATGTACATGTGTTTCTTTCACCGCACCAATCACTCTCTCTGTCTTTAGACGCCTGGCCAATCAGTGTTGAGAGTCAGTGTATCGGAGCCTCTCTTGTCACTTGTGCTCAGCAGCAGCAGAGGAAGGACCGCAACAGGCATGAACAGACATTTAACCTTTTATTTCCCCGTTTTCACACGTATTGAAATTATGTGTGTAACCCAAAACAACCATATACAACCTCAATAAACATTCCTGTGGATTGTTAAGTCAGACATCTCTGGTTAAATGTTTAACACACCCTGCAGTGGGCCAGCTCCCAGTTAACCAGTATAAGTAGTTTTTACACCACTCACTCAATATGTAAAATACAATAAACACTATATTAGTTTATATTTACTCCAAAATCCAGCATACAGGTATTTCTCTAATTGACACAGTGATCACAGGTGGTGAAGATGAGCCGGTGAGGTGACTGGAGAAGGCAGAGTGTGTGTGGCAGCCACCGCTGTGTCTCCAGTGTCTCTGTGCTTGACAATACAGCCGTGTTTACTGTAGCCATTTAACACATATAAACTACATGGGAACTCATACTTGGTGATATATGCACAGTATAACCAAATATTAAAAATCTATAATTGATGTTTGATATTAAGTGAAATTAAATGTGTGAGAGGATTATTATACAATCTGCCTTCAATTCACTTCAATTCTGCGTCGTCGATTTCCCCTGTCTCTAAAATGTTCCTACGCATGGGTAAGAGTTTAGGTGCAGGTGCGCACATTGTCCCATCAAGTTTGTTTTTATAGATCACAACTTTTGCTTGGGAAGTGGCGTACGCCTCTTTCAGGTCCGTTCCTGAAAAGAAATGAGATCCCTGGACTGTTCTCGTGGGTTTTGAGTATTTCACTGCAATTTTTCCAGTCATTAAATCAATTACTGATTAGTTTGTAGTTTTTTTGTGAGAACAGGTTGCAGCAGAAGCAGTAAAGACTTTTTTTAATTTTTTTCTTGGAATATACCCAACCAACTTCTCTTGATTTTCTCTCCATTCACTTATTTTCTGTAGTAGTGGTGGTGATGGGAACTTCTCCCATCCTCTCATTTTGTAAATGTAGAGTCTTATTTTAGCTGATATGGCCTCTGCTGACTATCTCTGTCCTCATCATATCAGACAGGGCTGCCAGTCAGCAGGATCTATAGCTGCTGCCTTGATGGACTCACATACTTCAGGATCTGTTCCAGTTGATGGTGTCTGCAGGCTGTAGAGTAGTAGAAGTGTCTGTTGTGTCTGTTGTTGCTTCACCTGCAGGCAAATCTAAACATACATGTAAATATAGTTATTAATCCTTTAGTAAGGACACACAATGATTCATAAATGACAACACATCAGACAATAAACACATCTGAAGCATAAATTATAGATAACGGTTGACCAGAACTGTTCAATTACATGAGTGAAAAAAGGTCAAGAATCCAAGTTTAAATTATTTTAGATGGAATAAGTTATTCTAGCTTTAATGTGTCCTGTAGACAACTTGAATAAATATAGATGGTTGCAGTCTAATATTGATTAGTATTTAAGTTAGCTATGTTCCCTTTATAATATAGAAATTATATTTATGATTCAATATATTTTATTGCACTAGTGTTACCATGATAACACAAGTATGTAAGAAACCATTTAATAAAAGATAATATTGATATTTGACTTGAAATTAACAAGGTGTAACTGTGACATTCAAATACTACTACTACTACTACTACTACTAATAAATATATTAATAATAATAATAATAAAGACAACATAGCAGTGTATTATCAGTTACACAGAGACCACAAATAAGTGGCTGAACTGACCTGCTTCAGAGAGTGGTGTAGATGGGAGATCAGATGTAACTTCTCCAGCAGCTGGAGGCTTCTGCAGATATTTCCTGAGTGCATCTGGACAGTTATAGAGTAGATATCAGCCTGTTACAAGCAAAAACATGTAGCTGCAGACAAACAACTGCTGCAGCCTGTTGCACCAGCTGTGTGTCAGTTCAAACTTAGTTATAACGTAAATTATTATCACTAAGTTGTGATTTATGCATCACTAAAATAAAAGCTTTCACCACTGAGATAAGTTACAACATAACTCTAATTGCTGCCATTTAGCAACACAGTAATCCAGTAGAGATCTAATTTATTGATATGATATTTCACTATTGATCCAGTTTACTACAATGTGCTACGATGCCAAGTGGCTCATGCCAGCTTACACATAGTTGGTGCAACCCAGTGCAGAAATCTATGTTTTTATGGATATAGCGTTAGCCATTATCACTGATATTGGTCAGTGAAATTTCAGCACAAAGCCTTACGTTGTAGGAAGGAGCAGTTATCCAGATAGCTCGCTACTGGCTTGTCATTCAGTCTCATATCCTTCAATCTGTAACGATATGTGAGTCCAGCAGCTATCGTAGCATCATTATCTAGCATTAGCTTTATTGCTACTTAGCTAGCTATGTTAACATTAGACGACATACCTCTATATTGGACTTTCTTTTCCTCCTCCCTCTTTTCTCCATTTTCTTTCTTGTGCATCTGAAGGTTTGGACCTTTTCATTATGTAATAAAATGTGAATATCTGCCTCTTGACATCTCGTCACAGACTTGTCTGTCTGTGATGCATCATCCCTCTTTTTCAGTGCGCACAGTAGAGGTGCAGAGCAGATGAAACATTGTGAGGATTTTTTTTTTGTGACTTTTAACTTGTGTGGTGGGACAAGTAAATTTCTTTTCCATTTGTCGTATAAAGAAATCAGACAAGCCTGAATTTATTTTTATTATAAATATTACTAAACATTGTTTCTAGAGCAGCAACAGTAAATGGTAAATGGACTGTACTTGTAGAGCGCCTTTCTAGCCTTCCGACCTCTCAAAGCGCTTTTACACCACGAATCACATTCACCCATTCACACACATTCATACGCTGAATGGGTACAGGGGCTACCATGCAAGGTCCCAACCTGACCATCACAGGAAATCTAATCATTCACACACATTCATACACTGATGGCACAGCCATCAGGAGCAATTTGGGTTTAAGTATCTTGCCCAAGGACACATCGACATGCGGACTGGAGGAGCCGGGAATTGAACCGCCAATCTTCCGATTAGTGGACGACCCGCTCCTGACCCTACCTCCTGAGCCACAGCCGCCCAGCTGCAACAGTTATGTTTACAACAGCAAAGTCACTTTATAAACTCAATAATATCTCTGGAAACAAATGTAAAATGTCAATAAAATAAATAATATTCCTGACATGAAAATACTGAGTGAAGTTTAGAAAGAAAGAAGAAGACAGACATCAGTCAGTATCAGTCCTTCCTCCTGTCCTCCTCCTCCTCCCTCTGCTGCTGATGTGATTGACTGCTGCAGGTACCGCTGGTAGAGAGGAGAGGCTGCTTTGTCTCAGCCAGCAGCTGAGTTTACAAGAATGAGCCAAATTTGAAGATTGGTGGCAAACTAAGCTAAACAGTTAGACTACATACAGACAGCTTTAGTTTTAGCTTGTTGCTAACAATTAGCTATTAGCCGAGCTAGCGCGCTGTGGTTGTGTAAAACATAGCAGCGGTGGATGAGAGACTGCGGACAGAGCAGTTGAAAATATCACTTTTCTACATGTTTATGCTTGTTGATCAGGTGTATTGATAGAGTATTGGCTTTTTACTCGCTAAGGTGTTATTGCACTTAAGAAGTAACGAGCGTAGTTGTCGTCAACTCGAGTAATCTTCACTTCACATGTGATCTGCTGTTCACTGACTTTG
>NC_089540.1:17014698-17093036 GCF_963924715.1 Thunnus thynnus
TCTGTCTGATCACCCCCCTCTCACCCCTCCACCATCACCCCCCCCTTCCCCTTCCCCTCCTCACCCCCCCAATCCTCCCCCCTGGGAATGCAGAGGCTTATTGAGGCTTGGCCACTCTCTCCTCTCTCTCTCTCTCTTTCTCTTTCTCTCTGTCTCTCTCTATGTCTCTCTGCCTGTCTCTCTCTCTGTCCTCTTCCTGCCTGGCTCTCTCTCTCTCTCTCTGTGTGTGTGTGTGTGTGTGGAGAGAGAGAGAGAGAGAGAGAGGGGATGGCAGGGCAGGGGCGAAGCGTGTGACGGCCGGGGCAGCAGGATAGACTCTTGACTCCTCCAGCAGTAACAAACTAAAACGCCTTTTTAATGCACCAAAAAAAAAAAAAAAAAAAAACGCAGTACGCGCAGACACATTTTTTTTTGTCTCCTAATTTTTTTGTGTGTTTTTTTTTGGGGGGGGGGGGGGAGAAACCAGATGGCTCTCGGATGCACCCCAGACTCTTTTTTTTCTCCCCCCCCCCACCTCCTCCCTTAACTAACAAATTAGATGAATATACACAAATGTGAAATATGTACAATTACAGCTAATTTCAGTGAATGGCTTTTGGAGGTGGCTGGTGTGTAAGCAAGCGTGTTTTTTGATGTAAATTATAATTTGTGTGCCACCTGTTATTATTCCTGTTTGAAGAAATGTTTTTTACATCTGCTTCAGTTTTTTTATGTATTAATTAAGCAAGTGAGGCTTTTTTTATTATTATTATTCAATACAGCCAAACAGATAGAATAACTGGAATTATTCGGATTTTTGTTTTGTTTTTTTGTTTTTTTTTAAAAAGCGAAGAAGAAGAAGAGGAAGGGGGGGGCATTCAGCATTTGTGCCAATTAGTATTAATGAGGCATTTGCTCACTAAGTTGTCTAACCAATGACATTCTCATCCAGATGACTGTTGGCCTTCAGGGTTCGAGGTGCTACAGTAGCTTTACTCACTCACTGCCCAGTCTGTCATGTGGTATTTAACCACAGTTCATGACTTATCCCCCCCCCCCCCCCTCCTTCCTCTCCTCCTCATCATCATCCTGCACGCCTCTGTTCAAGCGTCTTGAAATGAAACGGCAGCAATATTTTTTTTTTTTTTTTTAAAAAGGCAACAAAACCTGAGTTTTTTTTATTTTTTAGTATTATTGTTATCATCCTCTTCTTCCCCACTGTTACACCACTAAAAAAAAAAAAAAAAAACCCCTCTCTCCTGGTGTGAAACTTGATCTCGGCAGCGTGAAGTGTTTGAGAGTTTGGCCCTCGCCAGGTGTTGCTTGTCACATCCAGCTGTGAGCGCCCAACAAGAAAAAAAAAAAAAAAAAAAAAAAAGAAGAGAAGCGCTCTGCACACCTGTCCTTATTTTCTTATTACTCAACCGAGCACGAGCATCAAAAACAAACATGCATAATAATAAAGAAAGAAACGGTTTTGTAGTTTTGTAATAATTTTTTTTTTTTGATGTGGGATTGTTACGTCTTTGCATCAAACCGTGTGTGTGTGTGTGTGTGTGTGTGGCGGCGGCTTCGTGTGTGTGTGTGTGTGTGTGTGTGTGTGTGTGTGTGAGGATCAGATGAAAGATGGAGGGAGGAAATACAGATGTTGCATTATTGTTCTCAGAAACGTTTGGATTCTGCGTCACTCGTCTCTCAGCCGTTTCTTCTTCTTCTTCTTTTCTTTTATTTATTTATTTTTGTATTTATTTCTCTCTCTGTACCTCCGTATAGATGACATTTCGGTGTCGGGACATACCCTCGCAAACGCACTGATTACATAATCTGAAGCAGCAGAAAGACAAGGCCAATCCTCCACCCTCCTCATCCTCCACCCCTCTCTCTCTCTTTGCATCTCTCTCTCTCTCTCTCTCTGTGGCTGCTGGAGTTTGATATAATAGTCTGAATGCTGTTATTAAGGCTATCACAGATTCACGCTTAAGTTGGAGGAGAAAAAAAATGGGGGGAAATGGGTGTGTGTAGGAGAGGAGAGGAGAGGAGAGGAGGAGGAAGAGAGGGAGGAAGAGGGGGGGGGTATAGCCTTGCTTTCAGACCCAGACAATGCCAGATTTCTGCCAGTCTAAACAATTTGTCCATCTCTATTATTCCTCTGCCTTTTTAGTTGTGTTTGCTAGTAGAAAATAGGGAGGAAGGGTGAGACAAGGTGCTGCCTTTCTTCTTCTTCTCTTTCCCCTCCCCATGTCCCATCCACCAACTTCCCTTCCTTCCTCTACATTTTCCCTCCTTCTTAAGGTTTTTTTTTGTCATCATCATCATCATGAGCACAAGGAGAGGAGGAGGAGGAGGAGGAGGAGAGGGAGAGGGGGGGGGGGTAAGAAGAAGAAGAAAAAAAAGAGAGGGGAGGTTTGGCAGGGCGCTCGCGGACAATTGATTGTCAGTGGTAATGTGTTTCATTTACATGTTTATACCGTCAATAGTGGCGGGGGGTCGTCCACCGCGCCATTCACTGCTGCCATTCCCATACGGGTTGGCAATTGTGTGGAGCAGCCAAAAGCAGCCAGACACCTTATATATATACACACACACACACACACACACACACACACACTCCTGATGGCTTTTTATTTATTTTTTTTTTTTGTAAGGAGAAGCAGGGAAAAAAGTGTTTTGCAGTGCATTCATGTTGAGGGAAATAAGGGATTATTTTGTTTAAGCAAGTGAAATAATTGCTGTGAGATATTACAGAGGCCAGCAGGAATCAGTCTGCTGCTGCAAGAGAGAGGGAGGAGGGGGGGGGGGGGGCAGTGGTGGAGGAGGGATGGAGGCATGGTGGGGGGGGGGCATGTTGTGCTCAGAGTGTCATGGTGTACAGACCCGCTAGATAGCCGAGGATGAATCTTCCTGGAGTATTTTTATAACGTCGGCCTTGTGGTCGAATCAAAATAGACACATTCCAATTACTCCCATGTTAAAAAAAAAAAAAAACGGCTAGCAGGTTTTTCCTCAGCGCAGGCTAATAAGGAGGCATATTTGTCCTGTCACAACTACACATTGCACTTTGGCGTTGTGCACGAGGCCTTATTATTTTCCGGTAGCTTTTTTTTTTTTTTTTTTGCATCACTTGATTTTTTCTTTTCTTTCTTTCTCTCTCCTCTCCCTCGGCTGCAGTCGTCACAAGCTAAATATATCCATCTGCTCAAAAGTGTGTGAGTCAAGTGTATATAGCCAAGCACATAAAAATGAATGGACTTCCCTTACGAGATCATTGTGATCCGAAGCGTAGCGTTAGTATATATAGGAGCAGGAAAGGATGTTCCCTTTGGGTGACGTTTCTTTCTTTTTTTTTTTTTTTCACGTGATATTTACAGTTATTGTAATTTATTTTATTTTATTATGTGTGTGTGTGTGTGTGTGTGTATGTGTGACACAGACGGAGATACAGCCATCGCAGTTTGATATCTCTTCCCTGACTTTCAAGCTGATATGTTATTCAACAAATCCTCTAATATGTGCTTTCCACAAGGAATTAAATCAGGAATGTAGCTCAGCAACAGCATTTCCACACACACACACACACACACATACACAACAGCAGCACACATGCACAGTTTTTTCACGCTTTGATAAGGCAGATAAAAGCAAATAGCATGGCTTGTGGCTGTACACCCCCCCCCCACCCTCCACCCCCACCCTCCTCACCCCCCCACCACCACCACACACACACATACACTAAATAAAAAAAAAAGAAGAAGAAGAAAACTAATGATCATCTCAACTCCACCATCCTGGACACTGGACAGAAAACTTTCATCCATCTCTCCTCCTCTTCCCAAAAAAATAGCCAAAAAACATTTTTGACACATTTTCTCCTTTTTTTTTTTTTTTTTTCTTTATTATTATTCCTTTTTTTTTTTTTTTTTTTCCTTCATTCTTCCTTCCTCGACCGCCCTGCTTGTGTGAAGATATTTTTTTCGCCTGGCGGCCAGAGAACACACACTTGCAGAGGCACCGCGAGCCCGGACCCCTGACACTGCGGGTCTTTGGAATGCCTTAGGTACGATTTCACTTTCGCTCACATCAATGCTGACCTGAATGCCTTTCATATCTGATCCGCCGTGTCTCTCCTGGTAAACATCCCCCGGGGGGAGAACAAAGAAAGGAGCTCCTCTTCTTCTTCTTCTCCCTCTTAATCACAATTCAGCCCCTTTCGCCGCCAGCAGCAGGGCTACACATTTGCATTCAGCATCAGAAAAGGGCCTGAGATGAAAAGGGGGGCGAGGAGAAAAAAAAAAAAAAAAAAAAAAAAAAAGGAGAGCAAGAGAGAGAGGAGAGGAGGAAAAAAAAGAAGAAGAGGAAAGGAAAAAATAGGGAGAGAGAGGCAGAAAGGGGTGGGTGGGTGGTGGAGAGAAATAACTAGGGTGTTTGTGGTTGTTTGTTGGTCGTCCCCTGGTTACAAGCCTTTTATAGCCTCCCTACTCTAGCAGGGACCTGGGCCCCTCCTGACAGACAGATAGTGTTACGAGATGGCATGCCCACACTATTCGTGGCCACTCACACTTAAGAAGAAGAAGAAGAAGAAGAAGAAGAAAAAGAAATCCTGTCTGCAACCGATTGGATTGTTGCTTAAAGAAGGCGATAAGACTCAGGAGCAGGTGTCTTCACGATGCGCTTTTTTTTCCTTCTTCTTCTCTTGTTTGGCAGCAAACAAACTTCTGTGTAGCTTTGAACGTCAAAAATGTATTTTCATATATTTTTTATTTTTTTGTAAGTAAGAGCAGGTGTTTTATGGTCAAAATGTTTTTTTTCTCCTCCCCCCTGAATTATTTAACACACTGACATCTTTTTAGAAAAGCTTCCCCCTCATGTAAACATACAGTTTTATCTGTTGCATCATGGAAATGATTAACAAGACACCTTTATCATCCGATTCCCAGGCTGGATGTATGCAAATCTTAAGCAAAGATGGGGAGATGAGAAGAAGAAGGAGGAAGAGGGAGGGGTGGGCACCTCAGCTCTTTAAATGGCATCATGTGATATGGATTTCTTTCTCCCCCCCCCTTCTTTCTCTTTCTTTTTCCTCACCCAGAACTTTTTTTTTTTTTTTTTTTTTTTTTTTTTTTTGGTTAAGAAGAAGGATTATCGGTACACCTTCCCTCCCTCCCTCCCTCCCTCCCTCCTGGCCAAGCTGCGCAGGATTTAGGCAGATTTACTTCAGCAAACACCTTTGGACACTGGGGGGAAAGTAGGAGTCTGTTTGCAAAAGGGGCCTTTTGTTCCGAGAGGTTCTGGATAATGCCTTACCAGGCAGCCATGATATTAACCCCGTGCTTTGGAGAAATAGGGGGGGTGGTAGTGGTGGTGGTGGTGGTGGTGGGGGTTAACTCTTTGTATGGCCAAGTCTTTGCTGCTCCTCAACATGTTCTGTCACCATCCTTTCCTCCTCTTCATCATCATCATCATCTACCCTTTAAAATCTAAGCTGTGCAATGCTTGTGTTTGAGTGTTTTACAAACTTCTTTTTTTTTTTTTTTTTGGGTTGGTTGGTTGGGGGACATATTGGTTTGGAAAAGCAAAAGCTGCAGAAGTTACAGTGTATTCGGGGTACACACACACACACACACACACACACACTCTCTGTCACACACACACACACAGAGCAACTGCCACTGCCAAAAACGATGAAAGCGAGAGCGGTGGCTGGGATCCGTTGCCTGACTAACACCGAGGCATGAATCAGCCAATAGTGAGCCAACTCTGCCCCTGTGACTTCCCTTTATGTTTAAACGGCAGTAACGACGGATCGTCCAAAAAAACAATGTAGTGACACAGGCGGCATTGTGGCATTCCCTGCGTGCTTTTGGCCTTAATCTTTTTGCGTTTGTTTATGCATCATAAAAAAAAAAAAAAAAAGAGGCAGTTTTACATGGAACCGGTGCAAAAGTCCCAGATTTTTACTGCATGGCAGCTGAACTGTTGCTGAACTTCTGCTTCTTCTCCCCCCCAGAAGGAATTGCCTCAGAAAATCAGGTTTTTGTTCGCTTTTTTTTTTTAGCCAACCGGCAATATGACGAGTGGTGCTTTTTTTTTTGTGTGTGTGTGTGTGTGTTCATGTTTTAAGTTAAATTGTGCTAATTTGGCTCTGCTGCTGTGTAAGAACGACAGAAAGAAAGAAAGGAAGGAAGTGTTTACGGGGTGTCTGTGTGGTTGTCAGAGAAGGGGGGGGGGGGGGGGGGGGGGGGTCACTCGGACATCAACAATTCAGGACGAACGGTGTGAAAGAGGAAGAGATGGAGAGTGATGGAGCAAAGGTGACAGACTTAAAGGTGTTTCTGGCAGCGGCGTTCTGCCTGTCGAGCCCTTCCCTCCATCCTTTCCTCTTTTTTTTTTTTTTTTTGCTTTTTCTCAGGGTTTGACAGGTCGTATCAACTACCCACCACCACCCCCCCCCCCACCTCACCTCACCTCCTCCTCCTCCTTCTTTTTTACAGTGATGTACGCCTGTTCTGCGACACGCTAGTCTAAGTAAAGTTGCAGTCAGATGTCTTTCTCCTGCTTCCCTGACTTTATTTCATGCCTTCTTGCTTGTTTTCTCCTTTTTCTCTCTCTCTCTCTGTGTGTGTGTGTGTGTGTGTCTTCCTCTCATCCTCTTGTTTTCCTCTTGTTTTCTCCTTTTCACTCCCTGCGATTTTGACAAAAAAAAAAAAAAAGCAAACACAGAAATTGAAACTTCAGTGGTCCGGCAAATAATTGCATGCATTTGGACTTTTTTCATTTACGTGTGTACACTCTTTACCCTAAGCCGGCATGTTTTATGCATCGCGTAGGAGGAGGAGGAGGAAGAGGAGGAGGAGGGAAAAAATGCATTTTCTGAAATATCATGCCTCATTTGAGTCTTTCTCAAGTGAAAATGCAAAGTCTTTATTTGGCCCATCCGTTCCGTCTCGTCCTGCTGTTTGCACTTATTCAGTTGTTGCGTCGTCGCGTCTCGCCTGTGATTTTTCGACATTTTTTTTCCACGCATCAACTTTTTTTTTTCCCATTTGCGAGGGAGTCTCGGGTGCCACAGACGACAGGTTGCTGAGCAGGTGTAAACTAACATTCGGATTTCATAATTAAATGGCAACAACTTTAAAAAAAAAAACAACCCTTTCTTTTTATTTCCTAACAATGGCGTATCTGTGCATGCCTCTACCTCTTGCAACGGTGCAGATTTTCTCTCATAGAAAAGATATTTTTGCACCTTTTTTTTCCCCCGTATAAACTGCACGTATTCGTCATGTTCTCTGCAGTCCTGTAATATCGATCGCAACAGGGAGCGGACCTGTCAAGTCGAATCTATTTACAGAGCGCTTTTAACAAACAGGAGTGCGTCTTAATAGAGCAACAAAGGAACAAATACAGATTAAATCAAAAGAACAAACACATCACAGCTGGTTTCGAGCTCGTGTGAGAATGCATTCCTGCTCTCTCTCTCTGTGTGTGTGTGTGTGTGTGTGTGTGTGTGTGTGACTTATCACTGCTGTCAACTGAAAAGCAAGGCTTCATGACGTTTCTGAGGAAAAAAGAGAAGAAAAAAAAGTAATCACCTCAATTGCCCATTAAAATGATTTTTCTCCCCCCCCTTCTTTTTTTTTTTCTTCTTCTTCTTCTTCTTTTTTGCGGCAGCTGCTTCAGAGATGACACCTTTGTGCAAACAAGTGTTGAAAGCAGCCTCCAGTTTTCTGCTCTTGATGTCGGCATCGCTGATCTGCAAGCGCCGGCATCGCTGCCACATGTGCACACATACACACAGACACACACATTTAGGGAAACACACACACACACACTCTTTGATGTATGTTTGATTGTCGGGTGGAAGAGCTCTTCTGGCAAGGTCACGGCTGCGTGGAACAATCAATAACAGATCGCCAGATTAAGGCATGGTGACATCTGGAAATCTAGGCCCTTTTTTTTCCACATACGACTCTACACATTTTGCAGCACACTGTCCTACCTTTAATACGGCATAATAGAACATGCTATTTGATCAGGGGCTCGCTTTGCTACCACGCTTCATTATTCAGAAGGTGCCCTGCTTTTCCGCCACCTATGTGCAACCCCACTCGTTACCTTTTTTTTTTTTTCTATTTCACTTTATTTTAACGAGGACTTGTCTGCTTTCGTTTGTGCTCGCGTGGAAGTAAATTCAGATGCGTTATCTCAATTTAATTGCAGCCGATTGCCAAGTGAGATTAACGAAATTAGGTCATTTTGCGGTTGCAGAAATTTCACCCACTTCCACGCTTTCATCTCGGGGGTTGATCAAGCACCTTCTTAACCGGAGGTTGCGGCGCAAAAAAAAAAAAAAAAAAGAGGAAATGGTCAGAAATTACACATGGCTTTCCTTGTTATTCAGATATACATTTAACCTTTGGCGAGAGTGAGTCAAGGAGAGATAAAACACAAGGAGGAAGGGGGAGGGAGGGAGGGAGGAAGGAGGAGGGGGGGGGGGGGTTTGCACATCTTCCTCTTTAAATGTCATCTGTGGTGCAGTCAGTGGACATGTGTAGCAAAGTCGACCCTGTTTAAAAAACTCTTGAGAGGTGAATTCACGTGTTAATGGGTTCTGACTGGAGTGGGAGCCCCCTCCCCTGAACGCCTCGTGTCCCGCCGCTGTCAAACGCGAATGTCAAACAAACACCTCCTCAGGTAGCGGGGGGATAATCACACCGACAGGCCTGTCCTCAGCCTTTCTGACACGCAGGACAAACGGGTGGTGGTGGTGGTGGTGGGGGCGAGGCTGGGAGAGGAGAGGAGCTCTCTCTCTCTGTTGCCGTGGCTGCAGTTTAGGTCGTTTTTTGGGGGGGCAAGGTGGTCGAGCGTGTGTTTTAATTCATAGTGGATGTTGGGAGTTTGACAGGGACGATCTCTCTCTCTCTCTCTCTCTGTGGTTGTGGTTTTAGTTCTGGTTTGGGGCGACAAAGCAAAAGTCAAGTTTTTTTGGTTTTTGGATGAGACGCTTCTTTGGAGGATAAATGTGATTTTTTTTTATCGTTATCCGCTTTTTTTTTTTTTTTTTTTTTTGGAAGTCATGATGAGGTGATAAAAGTGTGGTTCGTATGCGGTTGCGGTTGTAGTTTTGGCCTAAATATGACAGATGGGGACCTGAGTTATGGCTGAATTTGGTTGCGGCTTGCTGTGAAGACTGGCTTGCAGAGGGTACGATGGGTATTTCCTGACCTAGAAACCTTGTGGGAGATGACTAAGATCGGGTCAGATATAGAGACTTCCAGCTCAGACTCGCCTGAGATGCGGCCCCGGTCTCTGGTTTAGGTCAAGGCTTTATGACTCAAGGGGGGCCTGAGGGTTGTCTTTTGTTTTCTTTTTTTTTTTTTTTCACCTTTCATTTCTGTATTATAAAACTTTTTCGCATGAATATCCAGAGGGGAGATCTATTTTAAGTTTAGCCAGAAGTCGACACTGACATATTTTTCGTGAAATTTCGGTTTCCCGACGCCAGATATATTGTCGGTTTAGTTGGATCTTTCTGACTTTCTAACTTTTGCTCTTTTTTTAACGTGTGGCCCTGCAGCCCATTCCCCCCCCGCCCTCCCCCCTCCCCAGCACCTCTCTCTACTTCCATCCATCCCACCAGCCCAGCCAGTCAGTCATCTAACCAGTCAGCCCACTCTAATTACTTCTCCCCCACCCAAGGGAAGCTACTTCCTTATCGCTCGGCCGTCTTGCTCCGGCATTCCTGAGATAAATTTCCCACCACTTTGTTATTCTTACTACTTAGGGGTATTGGAATTAGCATGGCCATCAAAGCAGACCTTGTACTCTGCCTTTTTTCTCACCCCCCCCACCACCCTCCCCTTCTTCTTCTCCTGACGACCTTATCAGTGGTCATACATTACAGCTGGGCATGGGACGTGCCCACGGGCTGCAGAGGTGAATAACGGACAAAGGTATTGAGCCGTGTGTCTGACATCAAAGACTCTGAGGGATGATGAAGTGATGCAAATGTGCAGCTCGCGGCGCTTTGCTGTAGCCTTGCTTTTCTTTTTTTTTCTTCTTTTTTTATTTTTTATTTTTTTGGACGTGCAGGTACTTCAGGGGTCTGCGTGGTAAAGGATTTGTCAAATTGCACTTTGCGGTCCAGGTAGCTGTAGTAGTGCATGTGTCCTTTCATATTCAGTGTTTGCATTCATTGAAATGTATTAGAGAGAGCTCCACACACCGCGTGTGTGTGTGTGTTGCCAAAAAGCTGTCATTTACACAGTGAGTGAGTTTCACAACCTTTTAGCCCCTTGATACCTGTTAAAACCTCCACTTTGCAATTTCAGACATGCACGAGCATCCCTGGGTAAATAATCAGCGCTCCATTCATCCCTGCAAACCCACTTTTTTTTTTTTTTTTATACTTTTTTTTTTTTTTGCAGATGTGTGGGTTTGATCAAGACCGAGCCCTCGCTTCCTTCCTTCCGCTCCTCGCCGTATGTTTCCCAACATGGTTTATACCTCAACAGCAAGCAGACGCCGCCTTATAAACTGGCAATCACAGTATCCCTAATGTTATTACTTTTCATAATTAGTTACAGCAACACTCATTCCACGACTGGCGGAAAGGAGTATTCCTTAGTAATTAAGGTAATGAAATATTCATTTATGCTACCTTTTCAGCAGTCTCACAAATGAGCCAGCCATGCTTAATGTCCGCCCTGCCTCTGATTTTATTATGATGGCAGACTGGCACATCTGCAATTAGTACTCGCACTGACAGTTAGTGTTTTGCGCGGGGCGGTAAGCAGAAGGAGGTGATGTGAAGCAGTGGAGGGTGGTTGCACCCTGGTGCGATTACACGCCCCCTCCGCCACCCCCCCCCCCTCCCTCTCCCTCCCTCCCTCTCCTTTAAACCCCACCTTCTTCCCCTAGCACCCTCCACTCCGCTAACCTTGTCTTTTCCTGCCTTTTTCTTTTTGTTACCTTTATTTCCTTCTCCACCCCCGCCGTCTCCTCCCCGACGGAGAGGTTACCTTTCCCCGATGGTGCGAAATCGACTTGACATAACTGTTCATCAGTTTCAGTACCCCCCTTACTCTTCTTACCCCCCCCCCCTCCCTTACCCGACTCCCCACCTCACCCCGAGGTAGTTTGCATCAAATCAGGCCCAGTCAAGCTTCAAGTGGAAATTGGCAGGCCAGAACCTGACAGTGAGGGAGAGAGAAAGAGGGGAGGCTGAACAACATCCAAGATGGTGATCATAAGGTCAAGTTTTGGGGTTAAGTGCTAATAAGTCAGTTTAAAATCAACACTAATTGAAGTGGAGCAGATGCTGTGTGCTGTGTGTTTTTTTTTTTTTTCCAGATAGAGCGAATTCATGTTTGTGGGAATAAAACTGATATTTTAGATTTTTCTTTTTCATTTCACTGCCAACATCTGTGGATTTGTTGACCATGTTTGCTATTTGGAGCTCCGGACTGCCAAAAAAAATTCCCACATATTCTTTCATACTAGCGAGCGAGCGAGCAATGACGTGCAAGTTTCTGCTTACCAGAAAAAAAAAAAAAAATTACGACCAGCCAAAGTGTCTTTTATTAGAAAATTATCATGAATATTAATTAACAGCTGGGGAAAAAGTGAGTTAAAGGATTTATAAAGCTTTCATTTTGGAGTTTGCCTCATGTTTTGCGAGCCCTTTTTTTTTTTATTTTTCTAGAGGGCGGGGGTGGGGGGGGGGGGGCGGGATTACGAGAGAGCGTTTATGTGCCATTGATTTGAAATGGCTGACACTTGCAAACAGTCACACATGTTCGCCAGGCAAGTGCACATCTGCACACACACACACACACACATATGGACACGGACACACACAGTGTCGCACACGAAAAACGTGCCTTTACACACGCATACGCTTGCATCTGGACAGGCATATTTGGACGTGCGCACACATAAATATGCATACACGAAAAAACACAAAACCGCACACACACACACACATGCACACACACGCAGTCCTGTATATATCACACACAGATGTACACATGCACCACACACACACACACACACACACACACACACACACACGCTAATTGGCAGACAGACAGGTCACAGCAGACGCAGATGTGCGTTGAGTTTCTTTCTTTTCTCCTTTTTTTTTTTTTTCTTCTTCTTCTTCCCTGAACCTCGCCGTGGCCCTCGGAGAGAAGCGGCAGATAAGGACTTTGTGATGAAACTTTTAGTGAATCTCGCTGCTCCAGTTCTGTCGCCGCCACGTCACAAAGCTCAAAACGCCGCCACCGCCATCCCCCCCTACCCTCCATCCTCCATCCTCCACTCTACCTCCTCACCCATCCTTACAGCTGCCATATATATTCTTATTAAGGCTGAGTGTGGAGAGCGTGATTGTGTTTTTATTCATTTCTTCTTCCCCATCCGACCGTCCGTTCGCAAATATTCGCCCCTCAGACGGCCTCAGAGGATTTTGACACTCCGGTCTCTCTCTTTCCTCACTTCTATATCACCTTTCTCTCTCTTTAATCTTCCTCTGCTTCTTATTTCTTGCACTTTCTTTTCTTTCTTCTTCTTCTCTCCTTCTGTCTTAATCTCCCCACCTTCACATTTTCTCCCTTTTCCCCCCTCACCCCATCTTATTCCTCTCCTCTCCTCCTCCTCCTCCTCCTCTCCCTCCCCTCCCTGTCCTCAGCTTTGCATGTGCTCTGATGGGCTGATGGCCGTTTCGACAGGGCAGCATTGAGGTAAAACGGTGTGACGGCAGAGTTTTGTTAAGCCGAGAACAAAGGCTCGGAGATGCCGGGCCAAGCCATTGTCCCGCGCCCATATTGGCCTTGCCACAGTTTTGCAGGATTTAATGCTCTGTTTACCTCCAGCCAATTGCCACTAATATTCAAAGAGGAGCTTCTTCCTTTTAGACTCACCTTACGATGATTTAAGCAAGATCCATGAAAAGAAAAAACTGCAGCTTTGCATGCAGAGGAGTGATGCAGAGAGTGGCAAAGCTGTAGTTTCTAAATAAACACTTTTCTGTGTCTTATACTCATTTGGAGGGAATAAAAAAGAGCATAATTCCAAAATTAAATGTCAAGCAAGGCGTTAAGTTGTTTTGTTTTATTTTTCTCTGATCTCAGACGTCTTAAATCAAAGGAAAAGTCTTTGTATACACCCCAAAACTTCCTGGGAATCCTGTAAATCTTTGAACCAGGTGCAGCTTTTTCTTTAAATCACTCGTCTCATTTTATTTTGAAAAGGTTTGACAAGTTCCGCATTAAAACTTCAGCTTTTTTGCAACTTTTTTTTTTTGAAGTTGTCTGACTCAAAACTTTTAACAACTTTAGTAAAACATCTCTCCCCACACTTGACTGGAGCAGTTTTTAGACAGCAAAACTCCTCCTCAGTAAAAGTGTGTGTGTGTGTGTCGCTGTGACCGGGAGAGAGAGAGACAGATATGAAGTGTGTGTGTGTGTGAGAGAGAGAGAGAGAGAGAGGGAAAGTGTGTGTGTGTCTGGTCCGTTGGAGTTCCCCTGCATGGTCTTTGGGCAAACTGAAAGCAGTGCTCAGTGGGATTAGAGAATGAGTGTTGTTGGGGGTGGCTGAGGGCGGAGGACAGAACACAAGAGGATTCTGGGAGTTTTTTTTTTTTTTCCTGCCCTATAGCAGGCCCTTTGCAGTGATCTTCCACAGAGGAACCACCACTCAAAACAACACCGATAGTTCAACTCTTTCCAAACAGATTCGTACCAAAACTTCTCAATCCTGATGGATCGGATCCCTAATTTAACCAGACTTCATCTCCAAACCAACCGCTTCCGCTCAACGTTGAAAGCTCAACGTTGGACAAACTCTCCATTAAAAGCTAAAGAAGGTTAGCTGGTATTTTAAGGAAACGCACACACAGTGGCGTGTTTATGTTTTTACTGCGACAGTCGCTCTGACATTAACATAAAAGCGAACTTTGAGAGAACAAGGGGCAATAAAAACGCAGTCGAAGGCGCTGTCATCGAACCCAATGATATTTTCACGAGCGCATAAAGATTATGAGTCTATTCCAGTAGCACCCATCTGTGCTTTCATTTGCAACTATATATGCTCAGTAGTTAAAGGAGAGGCTGAAGGAAAAGGATGACTTTCATTTGGTTAAATAGTTTGTTAAGGTCAAAAGAGATACAACCCATAAAACCCTCCAGATGATTGACAAGCAGGGGGGGCGACAACAATTATTTCGAGGGGGTGAAGAAGAACACTTTCCCTGCTAAATCCTCCTCACGCCGCCGCCGCCGCCGCCGCTGCTCTGGCGATTAACGGGTTAACGAAATGAAATAATTTGTCAACAGACTAGTCTATCCAAACCCTCTTTCTGCTGCTTTTTTTTTTTTTTCGTGCAAAACAATTACAAAATTACAGTAGATAAAAACTGAACGGCGCCAGTATTTATGCAATCAACATAACGAAGAAACAAAACAATTTAATGTGGAAAAATCATCATTCATCTGCATTATAATTGCTTCTCTTTCACATCTACGGGGATGGTTAATTAAAATTGTGATTAAATGCGCCTGCACTGCCTAAGATGTCTTCCCCCCTAAACAGGTGCTACAGAATTTAAAAGTAAAGAGAAAAAGCTAATTAGCATTGGAAATTGAGAAATTGCCTGCAAGAATCGGTGTTAATTTCAGTCACTGATGAGGTAATTTATAAAGGGGGAGAGAGAGAGAGAGAGAGAGAGAGCGCTGAGGAGTCTGTGCAACACGAGAGATTGCAACACCCGACTCCTCCCTCCTCCTCCCCACCCCCCCATCCCTCCACATTCCTGCTTTTCCCACAGCATGCAGGTGAAACTGTTTGCAAAATATTTAAGCTATTTGGCATTCCGTCTTCGTTAGCGTAGCTTTCGGGAGTCATCTGCGCTCCCCAACAACAGCTAGAATAAACACCCAAGACTAAATAATGACATATAAGAGCATCACACACATACACACACACCTCCCCCCCCCCCCCCCCCCCCCCCTCCACTTCACAGAGATAAAAACAGGCAGGAAAAGCACTCGCCAAGTGCCAAGACGAGGAATAAGGAAATGCATGTAAGTCATTAGGAAGCGGAGGTTTATCCAGGTGTAAAAACATACATATGACTTTGGCGCTGTCTGATGCGTCTTCTGCTGTTGTTGGAGAAAAGCCACACATCTGTGAGAAAGTAAAGAAAAGATGCAGGAAACGGCGACCGAAGCGAAGGCCGAACATCGGTGCAAGCTTCATCAGTCAGTCGACCGATGAATCACTCAGAGTCGGTCAGTGACTCCCCCCCCCCACCCCTCCCAAAAAAAAAGCATTTATTTCCTCATTGAATTGGGTTGTTGCAGCTTTTCAGGGTCAGGTAGCTCCGGCTCACACACACACACACACATATAAACGGCGGGTTGTAAACTTTTCAATTCAAGTTAGGAAAAACACAACATCAAAAAAAAAAAAATTACGGTGGCGTGGTTTTTTCCCTATTGGACTCCAATCGGAGCGGAACCCGCTGCTCAGGATGTTGGCCGACGTCCTACCATCCGCGCTCAGAGTTTCCAGAAACATCACAGATACTGCTGATCTCGAGCTCTCCGTGTACGCTCCCCCTAGTAATTACCTGTCATTGTCCATCATTATAGTTGGCCTTGGAGAAATGTCAGGCCTGGAACGAGACACGGCCAAACTATTCCATCATGTTTCTCAACTTGGGCGCAACTGGGTCACAACTCTCTCCGAATTCCCCCCCAATGACCTATCTCTCTAATACGTCTTGTTTACCTAAAAAAAACTTCAATGTCTTAGATGCTTCTCTCAATTGTTCTTCTGTGATTTATCGGCCCAACAGACAGAAAGTAAAGTGGCCGTCGGGGAACGCAAAAAAAAAGGATGAAAGTTAGTTTAATGGTTGACCTTTTCCTGGTTTTTTTTTTTTTTTTACACCAAAGCTGATTTTGGAAAAACTTCAATGGAGATGACACCAGCAAGCAGCAGCAGCAGCAGCAGCCAAAGTTTTCACAGAAATTGGCGTTTGTGAAGCGAGTGGGGAGGGTTGGTTGGACAGGTGGGAAGGGGAGGGGAGGAGGAGGAAGAGGAAGAGGAGGGAGGAGGTGGTGGTGGCGAGCTAGCAGGCCGTAGGTCATTAGGCTTCCACGGCGGTGGAGCTGAAGCATCAGCCAGCATGAGGTTAAAAAAAAAAAAAAAAAGGGAAAAGCCAATTTGCTGAGACATACTCTGTCGACCTTTCATCATAACTGGGGCCTTTTTCTTTTAGATTAAGTCCAGTGAGCAGAACCCGGCCGCCTGTCAGCCCGTTAAGCCCGACACCCTCCCTCCTCCTCCTCCTCCTCCTCCTCCTCCTCCTCCTCTTCACTTTTTAACAATCGCTCCTCTCACTCAGCCTCAAAGCTCCTGCAACTTTGTAGTCACTATGTGACAAATCATGTACTTTACACCCCTCTTTCCTCCTGTACTTGACATCCAAGCCGCTTGTTTGCAACTGCGGAGTTTTTCCTCATCCTGGAAACATCGTCGTGGTTGCTTCCTTTTCTTCTTCTTCTTCTTCTTCTTCTTCTTCTCCCACATTAAAGGTGCATGTAAACATTAGTTAAACGCATGTTTAGCTTCCTCTTGATGGAAGATGTTTTTTGTTTGGTTGGAGGCTCTCCTACTTCCTCCTTGAAAAGTGGATTTGGATGAAAACAAACTTTTATTTTAAACTCTAAACGTCTCCAAAGATAACAGATTTATCTATTAAAGTGAGAAATAACCAATAATGTCACTTTAAAGCAACAAACAAACTCTTTCCTCCTTCATGATTATTTTACTTTTTCCCCCTCTTCTTCTCCTCTACATCCTTCTTCTTCTTCTTCTTCTTCTCCCCCCCTCCTCCTCCTCCCTCCGAGTCACTCCGCTGAACAGGTCAGGCAGTAAGTGACAAGGTATTTCGTCGTTTTGTGAACCTTTGCCAGACTGATTGTTCGGTGCAAGTGTAGTGTAACTGAGCCGCTTGTAGCTCGCCGGAGTGTGGAAAATAAGATCGAGGACTGATTTTTTTTTTTTTTCTCTTTCTCTCCCACCCCCCCCACCACCCCCCTCTTCCTCCTCCTCCCTCCTCTTTCTCCCTCCCTCTTTGTCTCTCTCTTGGTTTTACAACAATGTGAGATAGTAAAATAGATATCTAGTGGCTCAGTGAGAGCTCCCGTGCGCCGGCGTTGCTGTCGCTCTTCATACATTTCCGTTCCACCTGACAGCCCGCTGTATTGCTCCAACATTTACACTCGCACCGGTTTGACCCGTGACCACTTGTAGCCGCCTATTATGCTATTACCGCCCAGGCGCTAGCCATACTGACTTCTCTGTTTTCACCCAGGTTATGAATGTGAGCCATCCCTGTACTGCCAGCACGGGTCAGAAACTCTTTAAGTTGTCGTCACATTTCTGCACCAGTGACAGCAAAGACACATTCCTGAACGTTTCTCCAGCTCTGTTTCTGGTTATTTCTCCCAGCCAAGGCATGTTTCTGGCCATTTCAAAGACTCCACAGAATCATAAGCCGCAACACTGAGGAAATCCAAGTTGATACAGAGAGAGTCGACTCGCCGTGTAACGCAACAAAAAAAAAAAAAAAGAATATTTCTGCCTGTTTTAAATCAACTTAATCTCAATTAATCTGATGCAGTAAGTAGATTCCTACTGGAAACTGTTAACTGCAGGGTTTCTGAAAGATATTTTAGGCAGAAATATTGACTCCTAAAAGTCTCACAAGTGGAGTACGACCTGTTTCCAATAAATAATCAGCTTGATTTTAATGTTTTCTAACATTTTTCTCAACTGTAGTGCAGTTTCAAGGCACATATCTGTCTTTTCCGGCTCAACATTGATATTTACAGTGGTACTATGGTGATCTTTTACCCTTAAAGTGTCTTATAGTACTCCAGGATTCAGTTTTTTTGACCTTTGGGAAGCTTTAATACACTACCCGGGGAACACAGAGCAGTATTTATCTTGTAGCAGATGGAGGAAACGTCTTGTCTGTCGTGCTGCAAACTCTACATTGTTTATTACTTGAAGTGTAGTTGGGGGACGACGGTGTATTTATCAAAGAATATCATCCTGTAGCTCGCAACTGGCTCTTGTTTGTGATTTAAGAGGGTACAAAAAGCATTCGACATATTGTCCCCCCCCCCCCCTTTTTTAAGAAGGATATGATGTGATGTTTGTGCGTCGATGCAGCGGGCGGTAAGATGGCAAGTTTATCGAGGTACAAAAGGGGGGATTTCTAACAACTTGGAGCCAGAGAGAGAGAGAGAAAACAGGAGGAAAAGCCTCCCTTTAAAACCCTCCGGGAGAGACTCGTGCGACGACACCGGGGGGGAGAAAACAATCGCTAATATTAGGAGGAGAGGGGGAGGGAGGGGGGTGATGGGGAGGGGTGGTTGAAGACACAATAAAAAAAACCTCGAGTTTGTTTATGTGCACATAATGCGAGTCTGTGCGCCCGGTGAAGCGCCGCAAATGGGAGAAGTATGCGTGGGTTTCTCAGGTAACAGGATTACGTGGGCACATAATTGATCCATTTGGGGGAAAAATGACAGGGCTCTAAAGAGGCCTCGGCTTTGGAAATGGAGTTTATGAAACAGGCATTCGTAAATTCAAAGGAATCAATATGTCAATTTTATTACATCTCCGGGCCAGATGGGCATTAAAGGCACAGCTCTCATCCCTCTGCTTTTCAACCTCTCTCTCTCTCTCCCTCTCTCTCTCTCTGCTCTGTCATCTCCTTCGCAAAGGGTCTCTCTATCACTGTCTTCATTTTTTCTGCATCTCTCTCTCTGATTCTCTCACTATTGTTCCTGGTTTCTTTTTTTCTCTTCTCCTCATTGTCTGCAAACGTATGTATGACAAAAGGTCTCTGTATCTCTCTCAGGAGTCTTTACGTCCGTAAGCTAAGCCGGCTAATTTTGAAGATTTGCGTTAAAAAACCCCGACCCCCTTTTTTGCGGTTAAGATCTCCAGATAAATATTCTTCCTCTTATCTGTGTCAACAAACAGAACTGTTAGCCTGCTTAAACCTACATTCATCTGCTCTTTACTGTGTTTTAATACAGCTGAACTCACAGTTTAGTCCTTCTCATTTACATATTTCTCTGTTTCTCTTCCAGTTATCTTTAAAGCTTTTAAACAGGTGAACTTTATTGCGTCATAGTCGTGCAAAAGCTCAGGATGTTCCTATTTATTCGATCTATCGAAGGTTTTCCAGAACTTTGCTGTCTTTGGTGAGAAAAATGGCGGCTTTGTGTGGTCAGAAGGCCCGAATAAAAATACATTTCTGTCTTTTTTTGACCTTCCTGCTCCTCTCTCTCTCTCTCTATCTACAAATGTATGTATGACAAAGGTCTCCCACTCCCTCTTCATGTCTCATGTCATCCCCCCCCCCCCCCCTTGTTATCTTTCTGTCTCTTCCTCCCTAATTCCTCGTCTCTCCTCCTTCCTCTTACTATCTCTTACTATTATGTGTACATTATCTAGGTCTCTCTCTCTGTCTCTCTCTCTCTCTCTCTGTGTTTGTAAGGCAAAGGTCCTCAGTGGCCATTTTGTCAGCGAGATATTGTGTGTGTGTTTGCATCCATGCATGTGTGCACATTTCTCCATATATATGTGTGTGTGTGTGTGTGTGTGTGTGTGTGTGTGTTGGCCTCAGAGGTATCAAATATCCCTGCCCAGGCGAATGCATCAGCTGAAATATGTTTGTCAATGCAGCTGTTGACTCAACACTATTATTCTTAAAGAAAGAAGCCGTTTAGAAAGAGCGGCGAGCACAATAAACTGTTTCAAAGCTCAGCCAATAGTCTTTTAAAAAGGCAAAAAACAGGGAGAGAGAGAGAGAGAGAGAGTGGGTGGGTGAGGGATGGAGGGATGGAGGGATGGAGGGGAGGGGGGGGCAGATTAAGCATTCTGCATTTCCCTCGCTAAAATATTCACGTTTCATTTAAATACAACGGCATCCCAGGCAAGATTTAATTACCATCCAGTGCTATAATGCAAATGAATAATGCAGCAAAGACTGATGCAAACGGATAGAAATATAAGACGCCGGTGTTGGATACGTTGAGGAGGAATAAGAGAAGGAGAAGTGAGGAGAAAGGGGAAAGAGATGGACAGGAAGGAGAAGAAGAAGAAGAAGAAGAAGAAGAGGAAGTAAAGGAGTTAGGGAGGGAGGGAGGGAGGCAGCAACACAATTACGAGGCCCCAGCTTCCCCGGCGTTTGCCAGGATTTTCCTTCTCCCATTCCAGTAGTTCATTTTTGGAGTAAGTAAATAATAAGAAGTTGGTGATGCTTGCATTTTTAATTCCACCCCCTCCCCTCCCTGCACTTTTTTTTTTTTTTTTTTTGTTCAGTTCACTGACTGACATCTGCTATCAATGCTAAGCAGGTGTTCCCGTGCAAACAGACGTGCCCCTGTTTGTGTTTCGCCATCCCCGCCACCGTGCACCCAAATGAGCAACGTGATTAAGAATCCTGTAAATTTTTGAAAGGAAACGGATGGCTGCCCGGCTAGAACGTAATTACACCGCCGCCGACATCCGCAGCTCACCGCTGCAGCAGCCAGAGCCAAAGCAACAGCAGAGAATTAATAATATATAATGGCATCTTTCCTTGTAATTCATAAATGAAATAAAATGAAGGAGGAGTAACCGCTGATAAGTTTTTTTTTTTCCTTTCTTTCTCTCTCTCTTTCTCTCTCTCTCTCTCTCTCTCTCGGGGGGGAGGAGGAGGAGAGGAAGGGGGGGAGGTTACAGCAGCGGTGGCAATTTTCAGAAATTGAGTCGAGACGATCATCTTCCACGATGCAACTCGGGATGTGTGTAAAGGGGAGCAGAGACTTTCTTTCTGTCTTTTACTTTACTTTCTCCTCTTTTTTTGAGCTCGTTTATTTACTAAACGAGGCCTCCGCATGCACTCTATGTTCTCCTTCTATGATCATACTCCGCAAACTCGGCGACGGACAATTAGCTACGACGTCTCAAGTTGGCGGCTAAACTTCCTTTTTTCCCCTTGAACTTCACAAAAAAAAGGCCGACAGCACGTTTAAGTTCTTCTTCTTCACTGAAATGTGTGCAAGGTGCCCAAAAAGAAACGCTGCGAAATGAAAAACAAGAGGGAGAGGATGGAGGGAGAGGATGGAGGGAGGGAGTGGGGGAGGTGGAGGTGCAGATGGTAACCTCTAGGGAGGAGAAATGAGGTAAAGGGAGTGAAGCAGGAGGAGAAGAAGAGAGGAAGGGAGCGTGACACACAGGCCAACTAAAAACCTCTGACAAGACCAATTTTGACAGACTCCCCTTTTTTTTTCTCCTTTTCTTTCCTCCTGAGAGAGAAAGATGATTATTTCTCTGTTACATCCCCCCCCCCTCCCTCCCCTCCCTCCTCCCTCCTCCTAAGATTATAATCTTGCACTGCCAGGTACAAAATAATCTTGCTTTTATACAGTCTGACGCTGTACATGATAGAAACCTGGAAATAAGTGGAGAAAAAAAAAGAGGGGGGACGTTGTAAGACATGTTCTGGGACGATGGATGCTACGCTCCACCTCCACACGGGGATTTGTGGAGTTACCAGAGCCTTGTAATGCACTTTTCACCCAATTTATATCCATTTCTCAGTCTGTATAGCCGTCCCTGGCACCTTGGCTACTGTTTTTCCTCCCACGGCAGCTATTGATAGCGGGGCTGACAGACATTGTTTGGACAGTGAAAGGTGCGCCCTCCCTGTAAACGCTGGCTTGCAAAAGGGAGGCGACACTCCTCTCCTGTCCCCTCTAATCAGAGCCAGAGATGGTTGCATCCTCCCTTTCGGATACACGATAATTACCCTTCTCTGTGAACGCTGGGGCTTCACTCTGAGACGGGGAGGGACAGACACTGACAATTATATTAGGGGATGTGTGTGTTTGTTTCTCTCTCTCTCTTGTGTGTGTGTGTGTGTGTGTGTGTAAATCCCTGTACACTGCCTCGTAGCTACCTTTCCCCTTGCCACAGCTGAAAGAATTAGTCCGAAGCTCATGATATGAAATAATAAGGTGTAGTTATGTGTGCGGCTCCCGGCTGTAGCAGGACAAACATTGTTTTTGTCTGTTTGCTATCTCTATAAAGAACTGCTGTGGCAGAGATCAGTGGGTGTACTGTATGTGTTGCTCAGTGGGAAGAACAAGGCACTAACACAGCCGGCTGAGGGAGTACAGGTCTATTTGGGAGAACAATGCTAAAGATGTGAACATTTTTACATAAATTTATTTTGTGGGGGGAAAAAAAATAACATCTAATATCTGTCTTTTAGAAGTACGACTCTCTCTCTCTCTCTCTCTCTCTCTCTCTCTCTCTCTTGTTTATTTATCACTCCTAGAAAGTGTAACTGGCTTCACCAGTGGCAGTTAACTGGTAGCGTAGCTTGAAGCATAAATATTGTTGTTATGGTTACCTGTTGTTAAGGTTTGATGTGTGAATCCATTGATGTACTGTACTATAGTCCGGTTTGACAGAATAAGGTCCGCTTACTCACTTTTTACAGACCTTTCAATCACATTTCACAGTCTTCATCAACAAATTAAGTTTGCTAAGATGAAGGTCAAGGTCAAGAATCACATTGTACACTTAGATAGTCTAATATTATCTATTATAGTATAGTATAGTATAACATAGTATAGTTTAGTGATGGAATATACCTGTATATAATATAGTATAGTATAGTGTAGTACATTACAGTGTAGTATAGTATAGTATAACATAGTTTAATGATGTTATATACCTGTATATAATATAGTATAGGATAGTATAGTGTAGTATCGTATAGTAGAGAAGAGTACAGTATTGTATAGTATTGTACAGTAAAGTACAGAACAACATTGTAGTACACAAAGTATCGTATTGTATCGTATCGTACATTATAATATTGTATATAGTGTAGTACATTACAGTGTAGTATAGTATAGTATAACATAGTTTAGTGATGGTATATACCTGTATATGATATAGTATAGAGTAGTATAGTATAGTAGAGCACAGTACAGTATTGTATAGTACAGTAAAGTACAAAACAACATAATAGTACACAAAGTATCATCTCGTATCATACTGTATCGTATCATATCGTATCGTACATTATGATATAGGATAGTATAGTGCAGGACAGCATTGCAGCATGCAGTATAGAATACTATAATGTAGTACAACAGACTCAGAATAGTTTAGTAGTCTACATGTAGTTTACTATCCAGTGGTGTAGTATTGTAATATGTAGTAGTCAGTACTGTAACCTTGTATTCTATCTTGTAGTAGCAGTAGTGGTGTATTTGTTGTGCCAGCTGTGTTAAAGGATGAACAGTGTTGACACAGTAGCACATAGTGCACTATTGTAACCTATAGAAACTGTGTATAATAGCAGTACCAGTGTAAACTGGGTGTTATTGGAGGAGAGAGACAGCACAACTCCTGTCTGTCTCAACTATCTGTGGTTGTGTGTTTGGACGATATTTTCCTCCTCCAGCTGCTGGGAGATGATTCGGGTCACCGCGGGCTGCTGAGGGGGGGGGGGCGGAGTGGGGGGGGGGGGGGTGCAAACTGACGAATCAAGGGGGTGATTGTGTCTGGTGCCAGTCAGTCGTAATTAAGAGCAGGATCGGGGAGAGAGGGAGGGGGACTCATGCACGCTGATAGACCTAGGGGGGACATAAAATCACCTAAATACACACATGCACATAGACATATATATACGGGGGGACGTTCACACACACACATACTTAAGCCAGGCCCCCTTTATACAGAGCAGCTCACCTGAAAATAATCGCTACAAGGGGCAGCAGGGGATGCAAATGAGGCCGGAGGTTAGCGTGGGAAAAGTGGAGCAGTGTAGCCTGGGACTAGGTGATCCTCCGGGCAGGGGGCCGGCCTCAGGAGGAGCCTTTGTTTCCAGCCTCCGTTTAAAAATACCCAGCGTGCACCTCCTCCTCCTCCTCCTCCTTCTTCTTCTTCTACTCCTCATCCCCCCCCCCCCCCTCCACTCCTCTATCACCTCTCCGGCCCTCCCAGTTCAGGCCGAGCAGGGAGAAAAAGCAGTGATATATGGTTTGTTTAACAAAAGGGAGAGGTGTGTGTGTGTGTGTTGGTTTGACTCAGCGCTCATTCAGGTTATTTTCAGCTGAAGTGACAGATTTGTTTCATCAGATATGAGGAGAGATGCTGATGATGTGTGAGAAGATATTAAATGTTTGCTTTTTTTATCAGGTTCATCATCATTTTTGCAATAAAATCTCCACTGAAACTGATTTCAAACCAATTTTTCTCAAATATTTTCCCATTTTTATGTGAAATACTGGATTTTTACCTCTTGTATTGGTATTTTTTAGCTATAAACGATCAAAAATCTAAATGAAACCGCTCATTTATTAACTAATTTCCCTTTTCTCTCTCTCTTTTTCGGTGCCGCTCCATCTCCACCTGTGCCTCTTCACTCCAAAGCAGGTAAGCACCTAAACTCTTATCCCCCTTCATTCATGCATGCAACAGTATATAAACAGCACCTGTACACCCTCCATATACACCAATCATCATCACAAAACACCCCCATCATCTCACACACACATGCACGGATGGCGGCATACATCCAAACCTGAGCACCAATGAGTTCCTGAGCTATAACGAAGAGGGAAGTATTGCTTTGTGAAACAACACGTTCCTCATAAATATTCATAATGTTGAATACAAGTGGAAGCTGTAAAAACGTGTGTATGAGGAGGGGGGGGGGGGAACTCTCCAAACAAGATGCTCTGTGGTGAATGTAAGTGCACGGTTGCAACCTGTTTGACAGCGCCGCCGCCGCCAATGCAGTGGATGCTGTTCACACACCCGTCCTCTGCTGTAATACCTCTCTCTCTCTTAATTATTATTTATTGGCACTACCTCCTCTCCTCTCCTCTCGCCTCTCCTCTGTCCCCCCTCCTGCAACTCCCTCCTTTATCGCCCTTTCTAAATAATTTCTACAAACGAGGAGGTTTTTCTTCTGCTGCAAGCGCGCACGCATGTACGCAGCGCTCAGCTTTCACTCATCAAAGTTTAATCGAAGCCTGCGTTTTAGTTTTTTCAAATAAAGCACACTTAAAAAATTTAGATGCAAATTATTTTGCATTATTCATGCATTCTCCCAGTCCTTGTAGATTTAAACATTTCCGAGGCCACCTTGATTCAAGTAATTACCTAGGCCTCGGCCGGCTCCGTCATGAATAAGGTATTTCCTACAAGCAGAGTATGCGCCTGATGAGCTTTTAAAGTGGCTGTACACCCAACTTGTGTATTGCTTCTCCTGCATGAGTGACTAGAACATGCATCGCAATCGCTCTCAGGTGGGGTGGGGTGGTGGTTCAGGAGAGGGGAGGGGAGGGGAGGAGGGGTGGAGGGTTGGCAGGGGCAGCCGGGGAGTGACAGCACTCTCACTTTCATGCACCGAGAGCCTTCAAGTCTCTATCTGTCTGTCGTCTCCTTTGTCTCATCCTCGGTCCCTCCCTTTTGCTTTTCCCGGTGTCACTGCCCTCACGGTCTCTAGTTGCATTCACACGCCGCGGTAAATCCCGGTGTTATCAAGTCATTTCTGTCTGTTATTGAGCCATAAAGACTTTATTTTACTCAGGATTGAGTAGAAATTGATTTGCATTCTTGTTTTTTTTGCATTTACACACAAAAATGACTTGATAAGAAGGAGATTTTTACAATTTGGAGAGTAAAATGGTCAACGAATTAGCAAGAGAAGAAGAAAAGTTTGTGTCATCTAAATTTTATACCAGCAAGGACGACTAAACTAAAAAAAAACACACACAAAACGTTGTCAGATTTGAGCGTCGACAAACAAGTCACAAGAAGCTTTAGATGTGTTTTATTCATGGTCTGAATCTGAAGAACTGCGACTCGTTTCAGCTTTTGTCACACAGAAAAAACATCAGTGAAACAATCAGAAGTTTAACCGCAGACTCTCCATCTCCCATCTCCATCTTCCTCCCTCCTCTCCCTCCTCCTCCTCCTCCTCCTCCTCCTCTCAGCTCTTTGTATCTCTATCCATTTTCAGTCTGAAGGATCCCAAAGTGTTTCAGATCTGAGCAGTCTAATACCCACCTTTAAGCCAGCGGCTTTGAAATCTCTTTTTGACATAACAAGGGGAACTTAGCTTTCACACTTCCACTTTACCTGTGAGTGCTGATGAAGATCCTCCTAAATCACACCTGGCTTTGTTGGGCAAACACTCCCCCCCCTCCCTCCTCCTCCTCCTCCTCCTCCTCCTTCCTTCCTCCAACACTAACACCCTGTAAGCACTTCTTGATATATGAGGAGTTTCATTTCAAAATTTGCAAATTGCTGCATGGAAGTTATCAGCAATCCTGATCCATTTACATAATTCTACGTTATCTCAAGAACATAGAAATGAACATCAGGTGATAATTACTATTCCAAATGTATTCAGTGTTTTTTTTGCGGTGAAACCTCTTCATGTCCACTCTCAGAAATGACAGTCACCTTGACAAAAAAAAAAGCACCTTTTATCCCTCCTCTAAGCTGCTGCTTTTGACTCCATCTTGAAAGGAGGCTTTTTACATCAAGTGCATGTTGTTATACCTTTAACCGTCAACTTCTCCGAGAGAGAGAGAGAGAACGCCTCGAAACCCGACCCTCACCTTCAGTCAAGACAAAGACGAAGAGTATCGATTCTCTCGGATCAAAGCCGGCGCTCGGATGACACTTTATACCCTTCCTGTAATATCACATGAGGGTACACGGTTTTTGTTTAAACATCATAAAAATGAACATGTTAAACTGAATCTAAAGAGTGACCCCTGAGTGCAGAAGAGGAAGCTGCTGGTGGGTTTTTTTCTGCAGGAATAAAGGAAGAAAAGTGATGTTAGATGGGAGGAATAATGCAAGCAAAACAAAGTACAGTAGTTGACTCGGCGACTCCATCATCTTTACTACCCCAGCAGAAGAATTAATATTTAAACATTCTAATAATGTAGCTCGCCTTGCATGCACTTTTAAGCAAAGCAACAATATTTTTCACCTGGGGTAACACAATGATTTTTCTTCCCCGCTGTGCACAATTTCCCTTTCTGATGATCTCCTCCAAGCTTCCCACACCTCCACGCTACTCCCCTCCCCCCCTCCCCCTACCGAACCCCCGTTTTGTGTGTGATTTCCACGTTATTTTTCACCCCATAACAACAACAAAAAAAAAAGACAAAATATTCATGGAGATAAATATTGAAATGAATTTTCCCCCCTGTATATATATGAGACGGCCAAGACCATCTCTCTCCAGCTCTTGGAATACACAATGTGTTCCCTTGAGGAGCGAGCAGTGATTCATAAAATCGAACCTGTTTGAAGGAGGAACTCGGTGTGAGGAGAAGAATAGAGAAAACAGCAGCATAATGGAAGGACAAACTTGTGGTTTTTTTTTTTTTTTTTTTTTTTTTCCCAAATGTTTTGTTTATTCTGTTGTTGAGCTTCTGTGGCTTTTGCCCTTTTTTCATACCGGCAGATTCAGCTTTTTTTTGTGTCAGTTAATTCGACGCTCTGTATTTAAATGCTTCCTTCTATAACAGACCACCAAAACATCTATAAAACCAACACACATGAAGCTCTTTACAGCATTAGTTGAGCTATTAATTGATTTTAAAAGAGCGTTTCTGACTAATTAATTCAATTAATAAATGATAATTAAAAAATGGCTGCAGCTGCGTCCATAGAAACCTCATCAGATCAGAGGTGGATGACACCTCTGACCAGCTGATATTTGATGTTTAATAGATTCAATAAGATGTCAGCGTGGAGCTAATATGTCAACTTTAGTGCCAGATCAAACAAAAAAGGTCAAAGTTAGGTCAAAAGGTTAAAGGTCAGGATTTGGGAAACCCATTAAATGTGACACCGACAGACTTTTTTCACCTAAACTGTAATTTCTGCATTGATTATTGGGTTTATTTGTAGTTTATTGAACTATTTCACTCCCAAACTAACCCACATTTAGTTTCTTTTAACTTCCTAAACACAACAAAATATCCAGACACCGGTGATTATTAGCGAACTCTGTCTTCTTCAGTTACATCAGCGTCTCAGCGTCTATCTCAGTTGCATCTCTCCGTTGTACAAATTACCTCTTTGTGCTCCTGTTTCTCATCTCGTTCAGACTCACCTCACACACACACACACACACAACTGTGTGCTAGTTCAACACAACACATAAAGCAGCTATTAGCATCAAAGGTGTAGGTAACCGTTAACTCCTGGGGGATAAATACAAACAAAAAACACACCGCAACAAAAAAAAAAGGAGGAAAATTAGCCAATTCAAAGTATTCTCAAAGGTGCTTGGGTTGAATATTTTACAGCGGCGGCGGCGTGTGTGTGTGTGTGTGTGTGAACGCGCCCCTGTCAAGCCGAATGCATTACAGATGCCTTAAGGTTTTGTAATTGATCATGAAAATGAATTGCCGAGCGGCCGGGGCTAAATTGAATGACATAAATAAGAGTTATGCGTTAAGCCTCGCAAACCTCGGATTTGTTTATGTGTGCGTGAACGCTGATGGGGCTCGTGATCGGGAGGTGAGGAGGATGTTCACCTTTGATAGATCACAATGGCGTCTTTTTCTTTTTTTTTTTTTTTTTTTTGTATCCTACACTCTCAACGCTGCGCTCTACACACACACCTTGTCTGGAAACCTGCACACAAGAGCGAGCTTTCTTAAAAGATCATGTCGTAAGCTGATTTCAACATCTTATGCAAGGTGCCTCGCCGAGGAAAGAATAGTTTTGTCTGGCGCGCCTCGGGGCGGAGATTAAAGTCGATGCTAAGGTGTAGAGGCACCTTTGTGTTGGTAAAGACTCTTTCCCTTTGATACATGGTGTAACAGAGTGAAATCCAACAAGCTCACCGCTAAACGGTGCAGAACGAGGCTAAAGCCCTTCCCACCCTTTCCCACAGGCTTGGAAGTTTCTTTTTTTTTTGGTGGCGAGTGATAGAGTGATATCAGATGCGAGGCTTTAATGAACACGAGCCCAGTCAGAGAAAGACCAGAGGGGCAATTTGGAAAGTAGTGGTTTTAAATGGAAGATGACAGGGTGAAGCGGAGTTCATCAGAAAACAGAGTGGAAGAAGTGAGTAGAAAATTGTCGTTTTAGCACCAGGAGAGGCTGAGCCAAATCAACTCAGCTGTTTTAAATTCAACATCTGAATTATCTCTTGCTTTAAAAAAAAAGAACGAGTTCATGATGTCTACTAGAACCACTTTATGTTAATAAGCAGTGTCAGGAGTTCAGGAAAAGTAGTCGTCATATTTTTAGTCATCGTCTTTTACTCACGTTTGGCCTTGGACGCGAAAAAAAAAACCTTAATCTGCGCTAGAGAGAAGGCTTCAACACATCAAGGAAAGTATGTTGAAGGAGAGGAGAGGAGAGGAGGAGGAGGAGGGGAGAAAGATGAAATGAAGGAGAAAGGTTAGGAGGAGGTGGGAGAGAAATTATACTTTCAACAGGTTCCAAGAGTCAATCGACGCTAAAACAACCATGTAAACTTCCAAATCAGGCAAGACGGCACCGCCAAACTCGCAGTTATGTGGTTTGCGTACGACAATGGTGCCATTGAGGTGTGTGATTATGTGTGTGTGTGTGTGTGGTTTCTATTTAACCCCCCATGGGACCCACCCCCTCCCTCCCTCCCTCCCTCCCTCTCTCTCTCTCTCTCTCTCCCCCCTCCACCTCCTTCCCTCCCAGGAATAAAGCCAGACACTGCGTCCAGGAATCACCTTTTTAAACCTTAATTGATTCCCTTAAAAAGAGGCCTGTGCTGTCACCCCACATTAAAGCCCGAGAGACGGGCCTCATGTCAGATTGGCTTGCCGCTCTGCATTTGTCCCGCCGCAGCCGCCCCGGCCCGGGACATTAGCGCAGGACCGTCAAGAATTCAGTCTAGACTGGAGAGCAGGGGGATTTAGCACGGTGAAGGTTGGAGCAGATGACTTTCACCAATTAGATTAAATCCCCGGCTAATTTAAGGTACCTCTCCGGCCATCTCAACTCCCAGCGTTAAGTAATTTGTTATTTTGGTGCACACGCACGCAGGAACTTGCTTTAAATGATAGTTTGTTGGGTTAGATTTGAAGAGTTAACTACAATTCTTTGGTAATTCGGAGATGTCCGCCAGTCGTTAATGTTAATTCACCTCTGAAAGTGTGAAAATCACTCTTTGTTAGTTAATAATATAGCATTTTTTGAGGATTTAAGCTCAATTACTGATCAAAATAACCCTCTGTTAGCACTTAATAAGTCATCAAGTGTTAATTGGAGCGTTGTTTGTCCACTCGTACGTCTTGCACGGCTCTGAGCAGGTGATCCATTAACTCTGATAGATGTGGAATGAAAGATTTTTGAGTGTATCTGGAATGAAACCTCCTCTTATATCTGTTGATCTAAGCGCCTGACTTCTTGCCAACATTGTGAATATTAAACGCTGGATTTAAGGTTCCCCTCATAGGGAACTCGTAGATCTTCCGTCTCTTGCCATGAAAGTGCACAATGTGTTCCTGAGGAATGCAGCGAGACGGCGTGGAGCTATTTCGGTCGCAGCGCTGCAACGTGTTGGGACGCCCATCTGGTCTGAATCAATCAGACCTCGTCCCCACGCCAGCGTCTCACCGGGTCTCCCAGCTGTAAAAATAAGGCACGGCTTCATCAAGAGCCCACCTCGGACACGGGTCAGACCCGCGCTAGATGATCCAACGCCTGAAGAGAAGGACGCCGACACGTCCCTTTAGTTGTCTGTCATGGTCAAAGTCTTCTTAACTTGCCTTTTTGTGAATATTATACTCGTGACTTCCAAATCAGTCAAAAAAAAAAAAGCAAACCGTGACAGTGATTTGAGAATGAAATGAGAGCATCAAGTCTCACCCAGTTTACCAACAAGCTAAAAATAAAACCTGTTTGATGTTGAAACTAGATCAATGCATCAGCTGGCCTGGCTTGGCCTTAAGGAGCTCACTTCTCTTCAGTCTTGGTTTCAGTTGATAGTCTTAGTGTACCGTGATACAGTCACTGCTGTTTCTGTGGGTTTTTTTCACCCAGAAAAGAATAAAACAACCCATTTGGATTTTTTTTGGCATGAAAACGCTCCAAATTATACATACAGAAATATCAGCACAAACTACCACCTTGGCGAAGCTTTTTAAAAATATCTTTGTCGACTTTTTGAAAAGCCAAAAAGTGTTGTTTTGAAAAACTGGCTTCACCTCTGTGTGTCTCTCAATCAACCCCCGGCCCCCGCTGCTGCCAAAAAAAACCCCCCAAAAAAAACGCAAAAGATGTGACCGGAGGAGGCGACCTGTTCGCTGACCGTCACGGCCGTCTGGAAGTTTCAGCGTAGGGCGACTGGAAGGGCAGTGACTCTCGGTTGCTCTTTTTCAGAGGTGTTAGATGCAGAAGCACAGTGAGGAGAGGCAGGTTGTTTTTTTTTTTTTTTCCTTTTTCTGAGAGAAAGAGGAGGAGGAGGAGGACTGAGGAAAAAAAGAGGAGAAGGAGGAGGGAGGGGAACACTCTGCATGACAATACCTACATCTGTCTGCCGTTTTGTTCTTTGTCATATCAGGGGCTGTCTTTGTGGCAGAGCGCTGTCGTGGTAACAGGAGGTTAGAGGTACAGAGTGGCGAGGGGAAGAGGTGGGTGGCGGAGGAGGGGTTGTCGAAGGGAGACTTGTGACTCAAACGCCCCTGTGACACAGCTTTTGTTGTGCTTCAATATTTGATCCTCTTAGCAGTTTGCCATGCCTCCGCCCCCTCAGTACCCTCCACCACCACTATTACTACTACTATTAACACACACACACACACACACTCTCTTTCTCTCTCTCTCTCCCACTTTCATTTGTTGTTTGTCCACCCCTGCCCCTCCATCATAAGCTCCTTTGTTAAGTATTTTTTCACTTTCTCCTTTTTCTTTTCACCTGTTGTCTCTTGGCAAATGATTCAGAGCGTTTGTTTTAACCTCCTCAGGGCTGCCAGATGGGTGGCGTTTACCGAATCAGGGCAGTTTTAATAGTCTAAACTCTTTTTTTTTTTTTGCTCATGACTTGCACATAAGTGAGTTTTTGCCAACTCCTCCAGCAAGAAAAGCACTTTTCTCCACTATCATTTATCTCATAAATCTTACTTTTCTCCCTACCTTGGTGGCGCCCTTTACGGCATCAATTTGCACAGTTTGTTAAAAGAGCAGGAAAAGTTTATAACCAAAGCTTTTTCTTTTTTTTTTTTTTCTGGCTTCTTCCCTTCTCTTCTCACACATTCAGGAGAAACAAAGTTGAGGCAACAGGCCTCTAGAGAGACCATTACAGGCCCTTTATTGTTTCAAAGCTGAGGTCATCCTTCTGCTCAGCGTAGTCGAAACAAAGGCCAAGGGTTTATTGCAGGCTCAACTGTGTGAAAGGAAACGCACTCCAACATTGTTTGATTCTCTGAGATAGTAGGCAGGCATCCCTGCTGTTTCCTTTGGATGGTATATAAGCATATTATTACTATCAGGCAGGTTTGTTTGCATCTGAACTGAGGGATGGAGGTCTGTTTTTTTTTTTTTTTTTTTTTTATGTTTTACTTGAATTTTGCTCAAACCGCTTCATGCCCGCGAGTGCCCCAGCCGAGGTGTGGAGCGTGACAGTTTGCTCGTGTTGGGATGTCATCCCCCGTTTTCGCTGACATGTTGACGGGCATCAGAGGCAGCGAGGGTGGAGGAGGGTGGGTGGGAGGCGGGGGAGGTGGGTGAAGGGCAGTAGAAGTCAAAATGATACAGGAGTAGGTTTAGGAGTCATGTGGTCTTTTTTTTTTTTTTTTTTTTGCTCTTTTTCTCCCACTGAAACCAGAACTCTGAGCTCCATTGTCTGTTTATTTGTTGTATTTGATGTGGAAATCTGCAGAATGACTGGTGATAAATTCATGACATTTCAGACGGACCAAAAAAAAAAAAAAAAGGCCCTAAAGTTCTACTGAATGACATCTTTTCTGTATATTTGTCACAATATTTACTATCCAGACACACAAATTATAAACATGTCTGATGCTAAACTTGACTACATTCATCACTGTATTAACCACACTATGATCAGTCTAAATAATAAAGGCTCATCAGGCTCCATTGCTGTGGTCACAATGTCAGCCCTTTTGTTTTTGATGCGGTGACCTTGATAATTGTGATGGTAATTACAATAAGTGGCCATTATATTTCAAGGTGCAGCGACCTTCATTATCCAAATCAATTTGAGTCACTATCAATTTGATAATACCCTAAATGCGTGGCTGCATGGAAGATGCACACTCGGCACGGCTGTCGTCTGCCATATAATGGAATGCTGTTATTGAGATTGAGCCGCCCCTCTTCTCATCCGCGGCGGCAATCAATATTAACAGCTTGTAAAAAGTACAGCGAAGGATTAGCCTCAACAAATGGAAAGAGATACTTAAACAAAGTACAGCGGATCAGGGCTCTCTCAGCTAAAAGAAAACTCACAATTCCAACCCGCAATGTTTGTGTGTCTTTTGAAAGTCGCACTGGTCGTTTGTGGTGTTTCAGGAAGCGATGCTGAAACTGATGTTTGCATTGAGGCTGCGGATGGATATTTCTGCATAAAAAAAAAAAAAAAAAAAGAGTCAAATGTCAGCATTTATGCAAGAATCCAGTGTCCCCAGAGGAGACTTGTTGTGAAATCCTGTGAAACAAGCATCTGGATTCTCATCTGAACCTTAAATGTATAAAGAAAATCTCCATCTTCTGCCTAAAAGTGAGTCCTTAAGTTTGCATTAGAAACAAAATATGAGACTTAAAGGTGCAGCGTGTCGGATTTTAGTTGAATATAATGTTCATAAGTATGTTTTAATTAGTGTATAATCACATGAAAATAAGAATCATTGTGGTTTTGTTATCTTAAAATGAGCCCTTTATGTCTAGGGAGCGGATCCTCCTTCATGGAGGCAGCCATGTTTCTACAGTAGCCCAGAGCGGACAAACCAAACAATATATAAACCATTATCCTCTTTGTTGGAAATACTGGAGGAAATACTTGACTTAAAAGTCTTGATTTTCTTAAAACAAGCCAAATAATCTGCAAAACAAGAAAAAAAATCAGTTTATGTTGCATTTTAGTTCAGTTTTTCCAAGATAAAGAGCAGTTTCTACAAAAAAAATGGAAAAAAATCGATAAATTCTTGCACCTTTTTCATGAAAATGAGTGTTTTAGGGATCAACTTTGTACAGAACTGACTTGCTTAAGACAGAGATTGTTCACACAAGCTTCACTGTGGAGGTTTGCCAAGCGTTGCAGGCTCAGAGAGAGAGAGAGAGAGAGAGAGAGAGATCTGTATTCATGGCTTTAACGGCGTCGAGGGAATAAAAGTGGGGGGACTTGGCTCATGAGCACGATCCACCTGGATTTTTTTGTGACCTCGGCTTGAAAAGGAGCAGGCGTCCTGGCGAAGGCCTATCTCGTGTCTCAATAGATCGGAGCCTCGGCCTCAGCCTGACAGATTAGGACGTTTTACAAGCCTCTTTATGCTACAGGAAAATACACCCCACCGAGTACAGGGGCTGTTAAATTCTGCACCTGTATTGTGTTGCAGGGGAAAAAAAAAAAAAAGTGCAAGCCAGGCACTTCTCCTGGCCTTGTCCAGCAGCAATATTCGGAGCTTATTAATAAAAAACAGACAATTGTTTGGCAGTTCTTTTGATGTATGTGCCTATTCGCCGGGTAACCCCCCCCCCCCCCCCCCTTGTCTGACAATGCAGGAGAGAGATTGTTTTCCTGAAACGGACCTCCCCCCGCCATCTTCCAGCTGAAGCAACTCAGCCGGCCCTAGGCGTGATTTGCAAGGTACCTGACATAATTTACTGTCCAGGTCGACTCATATTTCAAAAAATGAGGACAAACACTATTGAATGAACCGCCAATATAATTAATGGCAATCATGAACATGCGGAAATTGTTTGCCCTCCCCCCCCCCCCCTCCATTCATACGTTTTTTAACAGCTGGAAGAATAGGAGCTCGCTTTTTGTGTTCAGGGTTACAAAACAAGGTTGAAGGGCAAAATATGATATCTACTAAAAGAAATCTCCTTATCTAGTCTTCCTGTCTGCAATAAAGTCTTCCAGTGCAGGAAGGATGGGCAATTTCAACTTGTTTTCATTAGAAATAAACTCATGATAAGTCTTCAAGGGCTCAATTTGAGACAGATATCTCTTGCTGGAGATGCAACAACAACATGGTAAAAACGTCCTCTGCAGCTGAAGCATGTAAGTAAATCTTGGATAAACTGCACGCTCAGAGTGACACAGCAGCAGAGGAAGTATCTGTAAGCCTGTCTGTCCTTCTCACTTAGAGTACAGTGTGGTGGTGGAGGAAAAAAAAACAAAAAAAACCCAATTATTTCAGTGACCTCATTGTCATCTGCTAGAAAAATGTGTAATTAGCGCATGTTTACAAGTCTGGCACACCTGCAGCTCATCTTTCGCTGTAATGTTTGCCTTCAAGAAGCCAGGCGGCTGCCAGCCACTGTCACTGGCTGTCACTGAGACGAGAAAAAAAAAAAAAAAAAAAACAGAAAGAGAGAGAGAAAAGAAAGAAACGAGGCAGAGAGAGAGAGAGAGAGAGAGAGAGAGGGGTGAAGTAGAAAAAAGAGCGCCACTGTGTGTGCCATTCTTCCAGAAATCTCTGACTGGCTTAATGCCGTCGTTGCTGTGCATGTGAAGAGATGGGCATTTACATGGGTATACAATAGAGACTACATTACTTACACAGTAGCCTCATTATATCCCCGACGCCTACCTTCTGCCCCGCACTGGTTTACTCACTCCTAGCTCTTATTGTTGGGGTATAATGGCGCTTGGGCATTTCTGAAATTCCCTCATTATTCAGCTTATTAAGGCTGCACCAACTCGATAATCGTGCCGCATTTCGTGTCAAAGGGGGCGACTGTGCTGATTTGCCACATTTGAAGGCTAGACAAGGCTCCCAAGCTCAATCCTCCACGCATGCAGGCGGGATGAAATTGCTCTGTAAATACAGGCGACGTGTAATGCCTTTTTTTTTTTTTTTTCGCTCCGGCTGACACAATACGGGGCTCCTCCCGGGAGTCAAACCCAAGGCGAAGTGCACCTGACAGATAACCCTGCCGATTTGGATGTCATTACAACGGAGGCCCGGGAACACACGGTGCAATCTGTCAGTACCCTACCAAAAAAAAACACAACAACACACACACACACACTAACACAACAGGCAGCTGTTAGGGAATGCAACAGCGGCGTCTGATGAGCGAGTGAAGGGGAGGGAGGGGAGGAAGTGACACGGCCTTGCCATTTCCCTTTTTTTTTTTTGACGCCGAACGTAGTTTGCAGGCTCGAAACCTGAGGGTTGAGAGAGGCAGTGCTGACAGAAAACGCAGATTTGAGCGGACGTCTGTCGAGCTGTCATTGAAATGTTTTTTTTTTTAAAAGAGGAAAATCACTCTTTTTGCGTTCAGGGACGATTGTCCTACATTTACTTTGAGACAAAATAGGTGTGTCACATCCGCTAATGGCGCTGACGCCGACGACTGCGAGCAAGCAAACGGTAGAAAAATATACAGATTTGCAGCCACCATGACGAGTCACCCTGTACGTTATGAAAGCAACATACGCTCTGAGAGCTTTGCGGCCTCTCTGAAACAGAAAAAAAAAAAAATGGGTCACAAAGAAACAATTGCCAGTCGCCGCACAAAGAAAATGTTTTCTTCTTCTCTTCTTTTCTTGTCTTCACATGTATTGAGTTTAATTATTGTGCGAGGCGCTTAAGCTCTCTTTGGGTTGAAGCATCCTGTCTCCTTTTTTTTTTTTTTTTTTTTTTGAAGAATATTCAGAGGCGGTTCAGGATGCCAAGAATATGTGGCCGCCTAGGGCTGGTCGAGGCTGCATTTTGCTATGTGACATGTTGTCATATACAGGAGGGGAAAGGGGGGGGGGGATGAGGAGGAAGAGGAGGAGGAGGAGGAGAGAAAAATCAATTGGCAATTAAATGATACACCTTGTGAAGATGACAAGAGGCATTTGGTTGCACAGGAAAAGTGGGTAGTGAGGGGCTTTGTAATGAAGGCCTAATGACTATTCATAAGCGATTTTCAGTCCGCTGATCCACTCGACTGGGAAGCTCTGCCCTGGAGAGTTGGCGCTGTCACTTTCCCTCACCTCAAAAAGGCGCCGCGATCGACGGTGTAGGATGTGAGCGAGAAATTACCTAGAATTCTGCCCCGGGCCTGTCTCAGGTCACATGTAGGAGGATAGAGGAGTAGAGAGGATAGAGGAGGGGAGGACACACACATACATACACACACACACACATCTGGCACAATATAGGTGCCACTGGGGGACAAAATACTCTGCATCAGGAAGCTGTGAATACGCAGGATTGACAGCGGCGGATACCTTTCACACGGGAGAGCGAGTTCGAGGCTTTTGTTCTTCTTCTCTTGCCTGTATCCTGTTCGTATTATCGAGCTGACGGAGCTATGAGGTGGCCATCTGCAACGGGAGGTGGGGGGGGGGGGGGCTAGGACACGGATTTATGACCTCGCCGTGAACTATGGTCAATAGGTGATAAATTTGAGAGGGTCCTGTTTGCAATAGAGAGAAAGAGACGCTTTATATGTGAGATCTCCAGGGAAGGATGCAGCAAACCTTCGGATGAAGTAAAAGGACTCATCGATGACCTTTTACCCCCTCCAGCGTCAGATCATCAGGTCACTTCCTTGCCCCCCCCCCCCCACCCTCTATCCTGCTGCACTGCCCTAACTGGAAATATCAGTTAGCAATTATAATAGCGGCGAGGCGATTCAAACCACTGCCCGCTGACCCTTCCTCTAATTACTAAGTTTTTTCTAGATTTCTATCAGGGTTTCTCTTGATTTGCGGCTGAAACCGTGAGTGTTTTTCCTGTCTGATCCTCCGGTATCTCCTCGTTCAAACAGTGTTTTGATACAACTGACAAATACCAAAAGACCCCCCCCCCCTCCATCTCTCTCTGTATGTATACATCCACTGTTCAAACATATGCTGTTATCTGGCTCTTATCGCCTTGTGCTGCTCACCTTATCTAAGGTAAATACAATAATGTGCTCATTAGGCTCTGCTTCATGGCTACTTGGCAGGCATGTTTGCTCAGTAATAAGAGCTTGTCAGAAGCAGGCCAGGTCAGTAGAGTGGGGGTGGGAGGGTGGGTGGGGGGGGGTGGGAGTGTGTGTGTATAAACGAAGGAGGCTAAAACCCAGAAATTATGCCTCCAGTGCAGCTCTGCGGCGCAGTAATTGAATAAGTCTCGAGTACCTGAGCAGCGAGTCCGCAGCCGTCGTGGCTTTTACTCTTCGTCTTTAAGCCAAGACTCTATAGCTTCTTTTCTTTTATTTATTTATTTATATATTTTTTTTTTTCTCCTCCACTGCACGTGGCGCACCGCCAAAACGACTATTACATAATTAATCTGCATTGATCATCTGGTTAGCACATGAATCAAATAGCGGAATAATTGAGTCATGAAGTTTTTTTTTTGAGGTCCCGGCTCGCTCCGTCTGCCTCTCTCTCTCTCTCTCTCTCTGTCTCTTGATTGGTTAAACGCGGGAGCCGTGGCGGCACAAGTTCACCGGACAATGGTTTAACATTTTGAACCCGAGGTGAGAAGTCACTCTCGGGTCTTCACGAGGTTACAAGTAGACTCTTTAAATTAAGGGAAGCTCAGAAGAATCAGTCGGGTCCAGATTGGAATCGCTCCCCGGAGCGTCGTAAAAGATTAAACTTTTCTGCATCTATTTTCTTCTTATAAATTGTCTCAAGACCCCATGTGTGAAAAAACTAGGTCAGGTTTCCTCTCTTTATTTTGATTGTTAGGAGCTTTCACCACTGGCAATAAAAGCCATACATCTACAGTTTAAAAATGGTAACATATATTGTCTCATAACCTTTTATCACCCTTTTATTAGAATAATTTACTGGTGGAACATTAGGTCAAGAGTGAGAAATTTCCTCTTTGTGTCACCCGGGTTGAAACAGGGACCTGGATAGCATGTTACTGAGTGAATCACAGCTCAAATAGTGCTTGGCAAAGCAAGTCCTGCGTGGCGAATGGACCTCATCAGCAGAAAAACCAGAGCTGCGTTCACTGCTGCAAAATTTAGCAGGAAATTTACAAATAGGTTGCAGTGGAATAACGCTGTCCCTTTACAGGCGTTAATGGCAGGAGAAGGTAGTTCACTGTAATCGAGGGTGGAGGAGGGAGGAGGGAGGGAGGGACGGGGGGGTGAAACTGAGACGTGTAAATCAATGCCTGGTCTATCTCATCCAGATAGGAGTGTGTGTGTGTGTGTGTGTGTGTGTGTGTGTGTGTAGTGGTGTGTGTGTGAGGCAGAAACAGAAAAAGAGAGAGAGAGAGAAAGAGAGAGCACTGCAAACAATGTCTAATCAAGTAATTGTTGTCTATTATTGAGCCTTGAAGCTTTTATTTTCTTAAAACAAATGCGAAATCCGCCTGTTTTGGAACCTGTGTCCAATATAAATGGTATCCAAAGAATTTTAAAGAGATTAAAATGTCATTTTTCTTGAGTTTAGTGTTTTTTCTGCCCCGTTCTGTCTTTTTTCATGACATTTTTTAAGAAAATTAGCAACAGTTCAACACTTAACAGAAGAAACAGGCCGAGTTTTGAGCTTGTTTTAGACAACGAGAAGAACTTTAAGGACAAAGATAAGAAGCGTGTTGTTCCAGCTCTGGTTTACCTCTCCGCTCTCGCCGGCTCAGTCAGGGTCACTGCGGCGGCGGCGGCGGCAGCTGTAGTAGCTAAGTAGTTTTAATTGAAGTAGCAGTGCCATCATTAACATTGCTATCATTATTACAAAGTGAGCGGTTCAGATGATACTTCTGTCCCCAGCCGCCGCCGCCGACGCCGCCGCAGCCGACTCCGACTCCACCGCCACCGCTTCTCCTCTCCTCTCGCCTTCCATCCCCACCCCCAGACACCCGCACATCATTATGCAGCGGCATCTATCAGATACTGGCTTAATTAGGGCCTGTACAGCACATTAAGCAAGGGGAGTAGCCAAGCTCAAATATTTATAAGGTTGAGTATATTTATGATCTGTGTCATAATCCCTTATTGGAAGATTTCAGTGGAGGTTTTTACAAAGCAGACCCCCGCTCTCCCCTTCCCTGACACCTCCCTCCCCTCCTCCTCCTCCTCCTTTCTCTGCCTCTGCATTGGCTTCACTTCCTACACCAGCTAATTTTCAAAGTATTCGTTACTAAGATGCAAACTTGAAAGACAAAAACGCTAAAAATACAATAACACAATTTGAAAAGAAGTAGGTAAAAAGTGAAGATAAAGAAAAGTGTTTGATGTGTTTAGGAGTCACAGACCAGTAGATGCAACAAACGTCCCTGAAAACAAGATAAAGTGTTCAAATCAGCAAAGTTTCTCTGCAGCTTGAACTTTTACCTGTTGACCTCTGATCATTATTTAGTCTGATACACTTTATCTACAGTCACACCGCGACCTGCACGCTTCATGTTTTTATTATATACCGAGCAACCCAACGATATAGCGGAGCATGAGGCATCGGGGGGGTAACTTCCTGCTATTTTTAGCTCATACACAGAGTGCAGAGGTTTAAGTGGCGGTGAATGGCACTTCTGTCTCCCTCTCCGGCCTCCTCTCTCCGATAACTCCTCTTGTCTCTTTTTGTGTGCGAGCGAAGGTATCGTTGTTGTCGAGAGCCCCCCCTTTCCTTTCCCTTTTCTCTCTCTCTCTCTCTCTCTCTCAGGCGAAAACCACAAGGGTCATGTTTATTTAAAATACAAAAACACACACGCCTGTCCTTGTCCTCAAAAATGACCCCCCGCCCTCCCCTCACCTCACCCGTCTCTTCTGTGCAAAGAGGGAGGCAGGTATCCTGAGCGGTCGCTACAGGGAGGTGCAGAGTGTTTAATAAGCTGGGTTTGACCAAGAGTGATTACATTAATAGTGTTTTAGCCAAACTTAGGAAAGAATAGCTTCCCTTTATGCATAAGTTTAGGTGTTTAACATTTGGAGATAAGTTTAAAGGTTAAAGAAGGAGAAATGCTTGAAAAAAAATATACTTGTAACAGATGAAATACTGTGGTTGCAGCAGCGGCAGCAGCCAAAAATGACTCGAGATGTCTTCATCGTCGGTTGCTCTTGAGCAAAAGCACCTAGCTCCCCTCTCTCTCCGGAGGGTTTCAGCGTCTGCTAGAGAGTCAGTGGTTATAAAGGGCAGCTCCGAGCGCCAGCGAGCGTTAACTCCTTAAACGCGAGGCTCCGCGTGCTCACTGTAACTTTTTTTTCATGGGGAGGATAAAGGCTCAAATGAAACATATCTCACAATCAGGTAGATAAATGGCTAAAACTCCACACCGCCGCTCTTCCTATGCAAAAAGTAAGCAGGGAAGAGGTCTCTCCAGCGTAACCTCCACCTACATCATTACAGATACCCTGCAACGCCGCGGTGAGGTCGAGGGCAGTAGCTTTGACCCCTATAGCAGCCGGTTGTGATGAGGTCTCGTGGCGTGGGCGGGCCTCTGCTATAACACGCCAGTATCCGAGGGATTCTGTCATTGCTGGCATGGCTTATCCAGAGCCCAAAAAACCTGTGGAAAAAAATACTCCCCCCCCGGTCACTAAAGCCCTTCCTTTAAGACGCTCTAATACAGATTGCGAGGCAGGAATGAACCGCGAGGCTTCAGCCGGCATTTTCTGCTGACCTCAACCGCAAATACTCTTTCCTACCTCGGCGGGTAAGCGGAGCGGAGGAGCCGGCGGAATAGCTCTGCCGCCCTCCTGCTTAAGAGTTTCAGCCGGCTGTTGTTCGCCAATCACTCAGGTGGGGGGGGGAAGTGAGACCGTGTTCAACCTCTGGGTGTAATTGAGATTAAGTCGCCCTCGTGTCGTGTGTGGGAGGAAACAAGTGCTCTCTTTACAGGGTGCAGCAGCATTTTTTAGGGCGAGTCACAGTTGGAGCGCATTAGGGTTTTTTATTTTGTTTTGCCATATGTTGCCAGAACAGTGTGTCAGAGTGAGAGAGAGGAGAGAGAGAGGAGAGAGAGGAGAGAGGGAGGGAGCGTTAGTCATATTTTCATTTTAGCCGTTCAGCTGATGTAAAGAACCTCATAAATGATGTCAGAGAAGAATATGCTGAAATTCCTCTTTCCCTGGAGTGACCATGTGTGATACTATGATAGTGTTAAAGGGGAGGCAATAAGAGCCATAGGAAGAAAAGTGCAATAAAAAAAAAAAAGCTCATAGTTAGCTCATCTTTGAATTAACTTCAGCTGCTTTCAACAAAAATGTTGGTCGGGAATGAAAGCGGCGTGTCGACTCTGGAGTCAGGATGATGCACTGCACAGAATCAGCGAGATGTTGTGTAATCTGGAGAAATCTGCCTAGAATAAAATAAAAACCACCGCAAAACACCTGAGGAGGATTTGAATTTAGCTTCTCTTGAAATAAACAGTCTCATCTGGATTTGTTTTGTTAGTTAAATAACCTACTTGAACCTTGAAACAAGTTTAATAATAATAATAAAGCATCTTTCACATAACCCTAGGACTCTTTACATACATAATAGATCATACAAACGGTAAAAACCTGAAACTAATATTATCATTAAAAGTTCCAGTTTAACGCAGCGAGATCTAGAGGTTTGGTTCTGATATTTGAGTAAAACATCCCTTAACTCTCGTTCACTTCACCCACCTTTCATTTTGCAGGATGGAGTTCACACAGTACCACCCACACTATTACTGCAGATTGCCAAGTGATCTCAGGGAAATGTAGAAACTGCTGAAAATACCTCAGCAATGACCGCTTAGCGCCAAAGATGGAAACAAGGTAAAATACACAAGGATTTTGACTTTGCTATACTTAAACTACACAGAAATCTAACTGTAGGTAGAAGCAGCAGCAGCAGCAGCAGCAGTGGTGGTAAAAAAAAAAAAAATGTCCAACTGCTCTGTGGCCTTTTTGCCCTCCTGCCCCGACACCGGAGCAACGCAGCCAGCCCACGGGCAACACTGTGGTAGCAGCCCAGCTGCTCCTCAGGCCTCCTGTGTGGCCCCCCCCAACCCTCCCTCCCCTCCACCCCCCCCCAGGCCTCCTCCTCCCTGCTCCTCACTGCTCTGGCTAGCGTAGGAAGGAAAAACCTAGAAGGGAATAGGAGCCGCATTCGTAACAGCATGTATGAACACTGCAAGCCTTTGGCCAGGTGGTTGGTGGTGGGGTCTCGCTTTTATTGATTTTCGTTACTTTTCTGACAAACATCCTCCTCTTTGTTTGGCCACCGAGGGCAGCGAGAGGAGCGAGCAGCGTGGGGTGTTTGGAGTTTGAGAGAAACCGACAGTGTTGCCTGGCCTGGGAAACCTTTGCTTCTTTATCCTCCTCTCTCCGTTTTCTCGCGTTCCCGACGGAGAGCTAACGCATTATTATGCATTTTGCTTTATTTTACTGCATCGATTTGAAGTAATTTGAAGGTTCTGCAGGGACTAGTACCTGGGTTTTCTCTCAGATAGCTCAGTGTGTGTTTGCGTGTTAAAACAGCAGGGCTTCTACTAGATACAGGGTCTATTTATCCCAGAGGGAAATTTAAATGTCAGCAAGTAGCAGCAAGAAGGTGGGACACAATAAATACATGTTATATCTCAGAAATACAGAGGATCCAGGCTGTTAAAGTCGTATTTACAACCCTCATTTTTTTAAGTAATTGCTCATTTTCTGAGGTGTTTACTTTAAAAAAACCCAGACAGACATCTTCAATGAGGGTTTGTTAGGTGCTGTAGGTTATTTCTGCAGAGTGTTGAACCCCAGCAATGTCCCGATATCAAATATTCCCCTTTCATATCTGCTCGGAAGCCGCCACTTCAGGAGACCCACCAAGGTGTCCGTTCGCTCACGGTTCCAGCCCTTCAACCTGTCAGACACACTTTTGTGACGCCAAATCCCTCTATTCATTTTTCTCCTCTTCGGCACAAATATATTTTTCCTCTCTTTTATCAAGGGCAAACCTGAACTCCATGGAAAACGCACACGCACACACACACACATCCAGGGCAGGGAGATCTCCAGGGCCTGTCATTGTACATTTACATTTTAGCCATTTAGCTGACACTCTTATCCAGAGTGACTTGCAAAGAGCGCAACTGGCGTACTGAACCTGAATGTTCAGATCTAGGTGAAAGCGTGCAAGCTGAGAGGAGAAAAGATCAGGTTTTTATGTATTTATTATGATTCTAAGAGTGAGTCGTGTGACCTTGTGATCCCTGAAATCTTTTTTAAAAAAAAGCTGCTTCAAATTGAGATTTCGTCGAGGTGTCAGAAAAAGGATGCACGCTTTGTTTACCCTCGACACATCTCTCTCCTTCCCGCCGTCGGCCTCCTTTATCTTTACACCTATTTTAATGTTTCATGAAGCCATTTTAAATATGAACCCAGCTCTGTTACCAAAAAAAAAAAAAAAGATAGCAGCAAGTATTCTGAGACTCTCCACCTGGTCGTCTGAATTATTCAAAGGTGCAGGAAGTGAAGCCCACCGCTGCTCTCGCAGGTTGTAAAGGCCAAAATTGCTTCATCATGCCCAAGTGAAAGTATGCATACATTATTCAGTTAAACCTGAGAAAAATCAGACGTCTCCCATGGTATTTGTGCAGGCGCAAAAAAAAAAAAAAAAAAAAAGAAACAAAAGCCTGATCTTGAATTTCTGAGAGGTGGACATTTTCTTCCCTCACCCCTCCTCCTCCTCCTCTCCTTCTTCTTCTTCTCCTTCTTCTTCTGTGATTGCTACATCCTTTTATTGATGGAGCATTCTCCAAACACTATAACCTGTAACCCAGTTTTTATAGCAAATAGTTGTACGAGATGTCCCAACAAGAAGTCTGCAGCGAAACACCTCAGTAGGTTTATAATAATGTGACAGTACTTCCTCTATAACTTCCTCCAGGGCTTTGTGGCATCAACATATAAACAAATATTGTTGTTTGATGCCTTGCTTTCCTTTAGAGGACAGTCTCACCCCCCTCCTCTCCGTATCTATCACACACACACACCTAAAACTACACCTCAGCAATCTGCACTCAGTCCTGCTGGATGCTTTTCTCTCTAATTGTTTCTCTCTTCTATCGACTGCCTTATTCATCCACTGTTCCCCATAATGAGAGATAAGTCGCTTCACACCGTCAAGCACCTTTCTCATTTGTCTTGCACGCTAACACACACACACACACACACAAACACAGTCATATATATCTGTGTACAAACACACATCCCCCTCCCTCCACCCTCCACCTCCCCCCCCCCCACACACTCTCTCTGACACATAAGACACACACACACATTGCATTGGGCCTAGGGCCTACTGTATGGCACTCTTATCTTCAACACACAGACTTAGCATTATGCCATCAACAAGCTAGTGTCTCCCAGACGCCACCGTCTCACTGATCTCCTCTCAGGTTGGACTACCTCTCCTCTTTCTAAATTGTCGTTAATTTAGCATCACTAATCTAATAGGACGGTGCCTTTTTTTAAAATAAATCACCAAATTCGTTCGGTGTCAGAGGTCTCTATTCCACACTGGCAATATTGTCTCTTTCTCCCTTTTAATTCGTTGCTCATGTATGCTATGAATATCCCCACGCCGTGCATAATGTAATTAAGTATGGCCAATGCAGTGTGGGCAGCCGTCCCAGAGCCAGTCAGTTCGCTAACTCAAAATATGAAACCTTATGAACTGCCACCGCTTTGCTTTTCCTCTCATTCAGCTCTTGTGCACCAAAAAATCGCTTCTCGGAGAGCAGTAAAAGTATAGATTTGAACTTTAACTACAGTTCTGAATAAGGTTACTTTATCTCTTTAACGTGTTCCCCCCCTGACGAAAGGGCTGTTCTTGCTTAAGAACGGGAGCATGAGCAAGAGACGTTTCAAAACACGGGGACAAAGCTAAAGTTCAGTAGGAAATTGTAGGAGACTGTTTACCTCTCTCAAGGGAAAACTAAAGTTGAGACATGTTCGGCTGCTTGCTGTGACCAAAAAAGGTGTAGTTTTTGTTCAGAAACAAGGCCGTCGTGTTTCCTGTCTGGTCCCACAGTGAAGCCAGTTATGTGTGCACGTCTGGATGACAGTGTTATATATATATATGTACATGTTTTAGGTGTCACATCTGCAAATTAGTCCCATCATTAAGGAAGTTTTTGGGAAAAAAAACATGTTTGCAGCTTTCTGGGGGCTGTTGAATGATTGTTTAAGTGAGAGAGCAGAGAGAGAGAGAGTGTCAGTGTAACAACTCAAGGAATCCCAAAACGAAACAGCTGCACGGACAAGCTAAAACCATTGTGTGTGTGTGTGTGTGTGTGTGTTCGTATGCATGTATTTGGCAGCATGTGTTTTCCCAGAGTTTCCCAAAGCTCCTGTGTGATTATGTGTTCTTGTATTTCTGGACCACATGTCCTCACAAGGTTTGAAAAGGCGGAGGTTTAGTTTCAGGATTTTGGGTTAAAACTGGCATTCGGGGTCGGTTTCGAGTTAGAGAGGAAAGACGAGGAAATAAATGTTTGTTGTTTTTTTTTTTTTTTTTTAAGGAACATCCTTACGTGTATAGGAATAGAAACATGTCCTGGTTAGTTGTGTACAGTACGTCTCTGTTTTGGGGGGGTTTGAAAGACAGTGTTTTCCAGAGTTGTCAGCTGTTGTTCTGTTGTTCCAAACGGGGCTCAAGAGAGATTTGGGGGGGTGGTGGGGGGGGTGGGGGGGTTGAGGAAAGGGAGGGAGGGAGGGAAGCATGGCTGAATGTAATTTCTTGCCATCCTGACAGCGCCGCGGAATAAAGTGGCGCTCTCTTCCCGGGTGATTGGAGGGAATTGCTTCTCGGGGTGACAAATGATTATCTGTTATCTCAGACGGGATTTGATTCCTACGAGCAGCCGGCAAGAAGTCAGCCAACTTGACTGACCAGTCAGCCCGCCGCCGCCGCCGCCGCCACCGCGCTGAGTCAGGTAACTCTCTCCACGGTAGGATGCAAGGGCGTTTTTTTTTTTTGCAGGAAATGAAGTTGCCAGCCGTGGTTAACCCCCTCCTCCTCCCTACAAGCCCCCACCAGGACAAAGCCTAATCCGCTCTGTCAGGGGCAGATTACGACTTTGTTTAATTGGAGATGGGTCTCACTGACAGTCGGGCCTGTTGTCGCCCAGCGGTGCAGGTGTTTTGTTGATGCATCCACTAACTCAACTTAGACCCTTTTAACACATTGAATAACTGTATTTCAGGGGGGGTATGTTTTAACATCTACCTATTTTAATCCTTTAAAGAGTCTAAAACTACATTTTGAACAGTTATTGTCAAGATAAAAGCACCTGAGATGGCTAAAACTGCTCTAATGAGAGCCTCGAGCATTCACACCCACAAAAAAAAAAAAAAAGTTCAATTTCTCCTCACAAGATGAAGTAGTCAGAGCGGAGTGCACGCTGAGGTGAAGTGATGTCGGAAGAGAGGAAATCTGACTCGTTCCTTTATAGCGAGCCCTAATGAAGAGGGTTGATTCCTGTGTATCACACAAGGCTAAGGATTTTGACACATTAATCCCTGGGTAGACTTCAAGCCTTTGTCCGTCTAATGGCTCTTTGGCACCTTGGATTCCTGTTGGAAGCCAATTTGTAGCACTGACATCGAGGCGGGCGAAGCAGCTCAGCGGCGGCGGCCACATTCGGAGAGAAGAGTCAAGGTGTTAAAGCCTGATTGGTTCCTCCCTCTCTCTCTCTCTCTCTCTCTCTCTCTCTCTCTCTGTGGTGCGACGGGGCGGCTGGTTGTCACCCCGAGAACACACGCTTCTCAAATGAGAAAATGTGTAGACATCAGCTCCCCTTTTTTGCACCTTACCGTGCCCTGTACAGATAAGAGAATTTGGAGAGTTATAGTCACATTAGAGGAAAGCTTGAGAGGAAGGGAAGGAAAAAAAAAAAATGTCTGAGCTGAAATATCCCTCTGTCGCAAGAGTAAATAAGTTCTCCCCATGCCAGGGAAACCCCATGGGATCAATTAGCTGCCCATTACCATAGATACAGAGTTTCTTACGCAACAGCTTGCTTCGAAATTTGAGTGGAGGGAGGAGAGGAGAGAGAGAGAAGAGGGGGGGGGGGTGGTGGAGGAAAATGTTTAAGGATCTTGTCAAACTTCACCTCTGGCTTGAACAAGCGTTGCGGGAGGCTTTGGCATGTCGTCCGGGTCACGAAAACAACATGAAAATGTCTCTGTCAGCCGCTCTGTTTTCATTACCTGAAACAACAAACAGCAGAGGGAAAAAAAAAAAAAAAAAAAAAAAGAGAGAGAGAGGAGACAAGGAAGGAAAAGAGTGAGTGCTCCCCTGAGGCGCCATTTACTTCCTGTGTAGATGAGAAGATGGCAGGAAAAGAACGACTTGGTTCCTGAGATTGGGTTAAGATTTACTCTCTCGTCTGTCCTTCCCCTCTTCTTTTTTTTTTTGTCGCTCGTCATCTCTTATGTGACTCAATTACATTTCTGGGATGTGATACAGCATTTCTTTCACCTCACTCTAAAGGGTTACTCCGAAGCTAAATAGATGTGCCGGGCACGGGAGAACAAGTGCTAACTCTGCCAGGGTTAGGAGTTCAATTCTCCTATGAGGAAAGCTGCTAACACTGCTAGGCTAGTAGTTCAACCCCCTCTGGGATCACCCGTGCTCTAAAAATGTATGCAGCGAAGGCGCTTTGGATAAAAATGTCCACCAACTGGCTCATGCTATGTTAACTACACTTCAGGGAATTGTCCTGCAATAACAACCACCTACCAGAGGTTCTGCATGAATCCTTCTTCTTCTGCAACCACGAGGGAAGGGTGCATTGTTTAGCGGTCCCGCCCTCGCTGGCATTAGGTTGCTGATATTTTAACTAAGGTGATGATAGCCTCGCTTGTTTTCCTATGAGGGGCGTTCCCATCCCCCCCCCCCCCCTCCTCCACCCCTCCACCCCTCCACCCCTCCACCGTCTGCTACCTCTCTCCCTCCGTGGGAGCCCGACTTTTTCAACTTCTTCTCTGTGATTTATGACCTCTCCATCAGATACATCCCATGGGTCCTCCCCCGGCGCGCACACACAGCCCCGCCGCAGCGACTCCTGACTAAAATGGATTAGGTGCAGTTATCCGCAAATGGATCCTCGAATACCTCTGTCCTGTTAACTCACAAGCTAAGATGTCGCCTGGTTTGATTGCAAAGGTGGAGTGGGCCCGAGCGGTTCGCTCTGATCCGTGGCGTCTCTGTTTGCCCGCCATAATTACCTGTTTTGAATCAGTTAATAGCCATAGGAAACCCGTTTCACAGGGATAAAAGGGACAGTATCTGGCGTTCAAAGCGATGAGAGGGTTTAAACCGCGCTGGGGTGTGTGTATATGTGTGTGGGAGGGGGATACTTTTCCTTTATGCACTCTCGAAAGGGAAGAAAAAAAAAGTTTCCTTATCAGGTATGTACTTAAAAGGATCCCTCTGCTGGAAGCGCACTGTCTTGGGGGAAAGCGGAGAGGAAGATGAAAGGCTTTTGTTAAAAGTGACGCTTGGCCCAGGTTTCCTGTGCCTTGCCTAGACTCCCCTGTCCCTCCCCGCCTGAGTGCTCGGCTCTCTCTTCCTCCCACTTTTGCCTTCTCCGCCTCGCAAAGCTGTCTTTGAGGGGGGAAAAGTAAACCCTGCTTGCCGCCTGCCGGTGTTAGATTAAATACCGAGATGGCGACAGGAAAAAGGCAGGGAGGAAAAACAAAAAAAAACAACAAAAAAAAAAAAAAGTGCCTGGCTGACTGGGTTGCTGGCTGGACTGGGGTGAGGGATGTTGGAGGAGAGTTATCAGGTTGGCGACGGAAACTGCCAGTTAGTCAGCAAGACTCCCAATCCGGTGTAGTCCAAACATGCCGCCCCGGGTTTTCGATGACACGGTAATCTGTCCCAGGGAGTTCAGGGTTGATCTAAAAAAAGAGAGAGAGAACTCATCTTTTTTCTTCCTTATCACTCCGACATAGCAAACTGGAGGTGCCTAAGGCCACTAACACAATAACAAGAGGAATAAAAATGATCTTGTTGAGGTTTGAGGTTGTGTATTGAGTGCATTTTTCATGGCTGAACTATGTCCTGGTGGGCTTTAATTCGCTGGTAAACACAGAGTTAACGGGAGTATCGGACGTCTTACAGAAACACATTTCCTTTCATTTACACTGTGTGCAAATCAGCGGCCCTCATACACAGGAAAATAGCAGTGATATGACTTCCGGAAGCTGTGAAAATTGGAGACCTGTGAAGCCGTTTGGGGGCTTCTTGAGTCACTGAGACTTCTGAGAGATGTGTGGAGAGTATCAAGAAACAATGAGTGTTTGACTTTATATATTGGCTTAGTTCTCTTATCTTTCTCTTTTTTTTTTTTCTGCTCTTTCACTGCCCTGCCTCGCCTGCCTGACTAATCAGGACTGCTAAAAAAAATGGTAATAGCCTGCATGCAGTGACAGTGCCCTAGCAAGCGCTCCACAAGGGAGAGAGAGAGGAAAAAAAAAAAAAAAGCAGCAGCAGCAGCAGCCAGCCAGCCAGCGCTATGCATCCTAGAAATGAGACTCAATAAGCACAATAATGTGTTTAACTTGTAAACTAGCGCGGGGTGACAGATTACGGGCGGTCCGGCGGTGTTGCGAGGAGCCGACGTCTCAGCCGTTCACCTTTTGCCTCTACATCTGTCCTGCTAATGGGCTCCCACTCTCACTTCTCTGCCAGCCAGCCAGCCAGCAAGCCAGCCAGTCGGCGCGATAGAGAAAAACCCCCAGCTCCCTAAAATCCTCAGGCGAAGCTCTCATTCCTCCCCTCATTCTATTTCCCAATTAGACGAGAGGGCATGATTAGTTTATTAGCAGTAGCAAAAGCTCCGGCGAATGTGTTTGCGGATTCTTAGCTGTTAATGAGCAAATTCAAACCCTATTGAACGGACGCGGGTGGGAGGAGGAGGTGGGGTGGTGGTGGGATGATGGGGGGGGGGGGGGGGAGGTTATTCGCGTGCGTGCTTGGCTAATAATAGCGTCCCAAAGACAAAAGATGGAGGAAATAGCATTATAGGAGAAGGTGGGGAAGAAGGGAGAGAGGGGGGGGGGCAGAACAATGGAAGCCTACCGGCGCTCTTAATGGCATGCTCTTTCATTTTGAAAATTGTTTCCCTTTTGGAATTATGTATGCTCGCCATCCTCTCCTTCAGGGTTTGGCAAAGCGTATATACACATAGTCTTCTTCCACAGCCAGCCTCACTAGCACCGGGGAGTAGAAGCAGGTCTGGGAGCACAGGGAGACAGTAGTTCCACCTGTGGGAAATGAACTCCAGTGCAACCCCCTCTTTGTTTTCCCTCTGCCTTGGCAGGCTTAACCACCTCCTTTACAAGCCAGGTAAATTGTTCATTAGGGCCGAGGTAAAAGGGGGTGGGGGGTGAGTGGGGGGGTGCGGAGGAGAAGAAGGTTTTTTTTTTTCCTCACACGGCGGCTGAGAAGTGCGAAGAACAAACAAGTCAGAGCATTTGTTCAACGGTGTAATCTACACATCAATTATCCTGCCGAGCTAATTAGCACCTCGGCATACCCCAGGTACCTGAGCACTCACACATGCTCGACTCTTTCAAGCCACTGATCAAAAAAAAAAAAAAAAAAGGGAGAGGATTGACAGAAACACGGGGAGGCAGAACCCAAGGGTAGGTGGGGGGAAAAAGCCTTAGATCAAAATTTCCTTTTTACTTACAGTATATGGAGACTACGGAGTGTGTGAGTGTTGCAGCCATTCACATCATGCGAATAGAGCTACTCAATTATGTAAGCCACACATATATATATATATATATATATATATATATATACACATATGACTGAATAGTTGATAGTTAGAAATTTCAATCAAGAAGTGACCTTTCTTTTTACTTCCCCTCTGCACGGACGCAGGTTAATTATCTCGTTCAATGAGGAAAGGAGCTACTCAACGAGTAAATTTCAGTGACAATAACGGTGCGACAAAAGTACTCCAAAATACAATACCTCCAAATAAATGTGCACAAAAAGCATCAAAAAGGTCAAATGTGAGTGTCTCCGCTACATAATTAGTCTTTATTCCTTCATAGTGGTAGCTGTTGCCCACTTCAATATCAAGAACGTAATTAGAAACGAAGCAGAAATTGTTTTTAAATCTTTCAAATCCTTTTTCCTTGAATTTCTTTTTTTTAAGCAATTTTTCAGTTAAACATCATTAAAAGCGCTTGTTGTAACTCTGACCCTTAATTATTACTTGTTTTATATGTCGTCATTCTTGGAATTTAAGCCAATTATTTTACACTTGCTCTCGTTTTTTGTGTTTTTTTTTAATAGAAACGTTAAGTTGTGCATCTGAGGAAGTGAAATATCTAACATTAGGAGCCGGTTTTATCTGATAAACGGGCGTATTAAGGGTCATACCTTTAAACGTGGAGGGGGGTTTTCTTATTAAGGTGTAGCTCAGTGTGTGAAAGAGCCTCAGGTATCCACATCACCACCACCACCCCCCTCACCACCACCCCCCCCACCACCCTCCTGCTGCTTCCACCCTCAACTCCCACCATGTAATTAAAAGTGTAGTTTTCGCCCTCCTGCGGCTTGATAAGAAAGACAGGTAGGAAGAAGACCTGCGGGCTGAAATGTCATCTAAATAAAAGAGAAATACATATGTGACACTTTCCTATTCTCATGTCTACTTCCAGCGGTCAGAAATACTCACTACAACCTATCGGTGTGTAAAGAAAAGACAGGTACAACATGAAAAAAAAACTGGCAATAGGGAGAGGAGAAAAAAAAAAGGAAACAAAATGCCTCGGTCTGCTCCTGTTTACTCCCACCCACGTCATGTATAAGTCATGGGCTCTGGGGCCTCCGACTGCCTGTTTGTGCCGTTTACCGAGATCGAGAGAGAGGTTAAGTTGTGTCATCTCGCTGCTGTCTTTACACCTGGCGTACCTTGCCGCTAGCGCTATCTAACACACACACACACACACACATGCAAGCATGCACACACACACACACACAGCTGTAGTGGTAAATAAGGTGGTTGTTCAAAATATCTAGCTGCTGATCATAATAAGGCCGTGAATATGAACAAAAAATTGATTCAGAGAAACATTAATACATGTTTGCATCCTTGAAATACCCTTTTCCTCACGTAGCTCGCAGCATTCAAAGCACTTAAGATGCTAAGCTAAAAAAAAAAACCTCTAATCAAAGCTGCTTTTTGCAGGTTTTGCAGCACAAACCGATGCTATAACATTTTAAATCATACAGTAGCTGTTACAGGTGTAAGTGCACATGCTCAAAGGCACTATGGCAGCTAGTTGTGTCGTTGCTATGGAGATTGAACATGTGACTTCTAGATTTGACTGATATACGACGTCCGATATGAAAATAAATCTATCCAAGAGATGGTTGTGGACACTCAGGTCGTTGCCGTGACAATAAGCTATGCCCCCCTGTCTGTCCCAAACTCCACCCCCCTCCTCTTCCTCCTCTTCCTCCTCTTCCTCCCCTTCCTCCCCCCCCCCCCCCCCCCCCCCCCCCCCCCTCTGGCTGGCTGGCAGCTAATTGGGAAGTTGGTAACAGTGTCAGAGAGAGTCGCCTTTCTCCAGAGGGCTCTCCCTCTCTGCGAGGGCCCAGGCCACCTCTCCAAAGTGTGTGTGTGTGTGTGTGTGTGTGTGTGTGTGTGTGTAATTTAGTGATTGGAGAGCTCCGTTTGCCGGTTGCCTGCTGGGGATGAGACACACACACACACACACATACACACACACACTCCCCCATTTCCTGGTGCTTGTTTGATACCTGGTGGGGATGCTATTCAGGTGGCAAAGATCTGCTCTCCTCTGTGTGTGTGTTTGTGTGCGTGTGTGTGTGTGTGTGTGTGTCGGTGGGGGTAACAGATGTGATTTTACACTCTCATTACCATGTGAATGAGGCCCCGGGCCCCCAGATTGGCTCGGACCAGAGAGGAAGAAGAGGACTCCTCATTCCCCTCCTCCCCTCCTTTCCTCACCCTCCTGTGGCCCCTCACCTGGACCCCCTCCCTCACCCCCCCCTCCACCCCAACCCCCCTGGTTCATCCTGTCTGATCTCTTCAGTCCATCTGAGGTCCCTGCTTGACTCCCCCCCCCCTCTCCATCCCCCCCTGCACACACACACACACATTGATCGACCTTTAAACAGCTGGTGACTGGCAGAGTTTTGTGACAGCGAGAGGTCTCACTCTCCCCTGTTTTTTCTTGTCCGTCTCAGTCCAAGAAGTTTTATTGTTATTGTGTTAAAGAAACATAAGTGGAACATAATAACCCGTCATGTCACAGGAATATTTCCCAAAGTGTTGCTTTTGAAGTGTTTTTTGGTGAGAGACGGTGGTTTTTGAAGCTCTTCAGGTGCTGTTTTTGCTGAGATAAACGCTGAGGGCCTCGTGGCCTTGTCACCGCGGACAAGAATGTAAAACAACCTTGGTCAGATCAAACCGGTTGTGTGTTTTTTTCTCCTCGCCGCTTATCTGGTGGCTCGACTAGTTTTGGCGTCTGAGGAAAAGAAAGAAAGGTGAAAAGATATCTAGGATGAATTCCTGTAAACCTCCCCTGATGTCTCTGTAACAGCCAGTGTTGCTTTGATCTTAACGCTGTTTCTTTTTTTTTCTTTTTTTTGATACGTCGAGAGCGTTAATAGTTTTAGGAATTAACCTGGCAGCGTTGACGCCTCGCTTCAACCAGCTAAACGAGGACACATTTTGATTCATGTCCTCAGTTCAGAAAATGAAATCTTCCAGCTTGGATTCTCTGGATTTTAGCCATATTAAAAGATGAACTTCAAGCAGTGATTAATTTTTTTTTTCCTCCAAAATAGATGCATAGCATTTGTGAAAAGAAGCCTTCATTTGTTTCTTTTTTACCGGCTGGATCTCTCTCTCTCTCTCTCTCTCTCTCTTTCTCTCTTTCCTGGTGAAGGAAATCAGCATCAAAAGCTTCTGTTAGCCGGTAATTACAGCTCAGGTTCTGCTTAACTGTTATTAACAAAAAAGTACAGTAATCTGGCCTGGCAGTGCAATATGTTACCGTAGCTTTCTAATTAATCTTACAGGGAGCGTAATAAATTTACAATATCAGATTGGTGCAATACTGTATATAGATTTATTAAAGCTTTTAATCAGTTCTGGCAAAATTAATTTTGCAATGATTGCTTACATTTGAATTTGCATATACTTAGTGCAAGTAATTTATTTTTATAGATTCTTTTTTATTAAAACGAGGCACGTGGGGGCCGTCAGGGATGAAGAATAGCTGCTTTTTTTTTTTTTGCTTCTCTTTGCTGCAAAGAGAGTTTCCTCCATAGTTTTTTTTTTTTTTTTTTTTGGCGAGGAAAGGTGACTCACCACCTGTCTTAAAAACATATGAGTAACCACAGTTGCACTCTGGATCGCACTCTGGATTAGAGCTGGGTCATCATTTGAGAAATATTTCCTCATTTAGCGGAATATAAACATCTTTCGACCCTTTTTGTCGTGGAACAAAAGATGCGAAACTGACTCGTTTCCTGATTTCGCTCGAGAAATATCTGATTCAAGAGCTTCTTCTTCTAAAACATGGATGAAAGTTGGGTTTGGAAAGTTAATGAACTTGATATTTAAGTTAGTAAATGTCTGTTATACCTCATATTTTAGTGAGCAGGTACATGTGAACAACATACTTTAACTTTTTAAGTCCTTTCCTCCTCCTCCTCATCGTCGTCTCCCTGTTTTTTCCTCCCTTGTAAATACTCACAATGACACAAACCTACAGAGAGAGACACACACACACACACACTGAGGTACACAGGAACACAGATGTACACTCCCACACACACACACACACACACACACACACACACACACACACACACACACATATATATATACACACAGGAGCGGTGTAGCACTTCCACAGCAGATAAGAGTGATTCATAAACAGATGAACCCAAAGCAGATGTGTTATCACGGTGGCGCTGCGCACAAAGTACTGCAAGGCCACACCGGCTCTCATGGGGCCTTCACACACACACACACACACACACACACACACACATACATGAAGCCAGGTCCCATATTAAACAGTCAGACCTGATAACAGAGGGCTGTGACTATCAATTTGGCGCCACCTACACTACCGCCCCCAAAAATCTAACCTGATCCGAGGCCATGTCAGCAGATTCCACCACCTGTGTGTGTGTGTGTGCATATATATATGTCCTATATGTGCGTGTGTGTGTGTTTTTTACGTGTGTGAAAGCTTCTATTTATAAAAAATGTTCTGCATGCCTTTTCGTCATGTGTGTTTGTGCGATCTATTTTTATGAATACATGTTGCCTCTCCGTGTCCTGCGTGTAGGTGTGTGTTTGTGTGTGCACATGTGTGTGTGTGTGTGTGTTTGTGTGTGTGTGTAGGCCGGGGCGTGGACTCATGGCATTGAGCCACGGTGTCCCTTTGAGACTGGGCAGGAGGAGGAGTGGAAACCAAGAGAGAGAAAGAGAGAGAGAGAGAGAGAGACTCTGGGCTGTAGAGAAAGAGGAACGATTTAGATAACAGTCTCAGCTTTTGGCACGCATGTGTATACACACACACACACACACTCATACACACACACACACAACACACTCGCTGCTATCGGAAACGCATTATTATTGGAGAGAGCTGACCACAGGAGAACCCTGGCAAGCACCCCGAGATAGGCTCTTATATTTTTCTCCCTCCCCAGGGAAGAATTCATGAATTAAATCTTTCTATTAAATGTAACCCTTCCCTCCTCCCACAAGAATACAAACAAGAGGAGAGAAACGTTTCATCCTCGAGCTGCTGCAACTAGTGATTATTCCCATTATCAGTTCATCTCCTGGCTCAGTTTTAGATCAGCTGATAGATTGTTAAGTGTATAAAACGACAGAAAATAGTTCTAAGAGACTAAAGTGACAACTTAAAATCACTAGTTTGTCTCAGCAAAGGTCTAAAATTCAAATATATTCACTTTACAACAACATAAATCAGAGAAAATGAAGTGAATGTTTGATATTTTTGCTTAAAATGGTTGTTGATTACTTTTCTATCGATATTGTCATTAATATGGAACATTTGAAAAAGCTTTGCTGCAGATTATTATGTCCACATGTGGAGAGAATTCACTACATAACACTCATAAAAACATCAACAGCAACTTGGATCAGTCTTATCTTCAGTATTTTTTTGCAAACAAACTACTTTTAAGTTTAAAAATCAGCTCTCATTTGGAGATATTTTATCTTTTTTCTTCACATTTAGTTACTTTTATCTCTCTTCTTATTAATGCATGTTTATGGCGTTAATACTCAGCTGCAAACACACATGTAAACACGTGTCCGTTCTCTTTATTATGGCGCCACAGCTGCTTTATTAGCTGTGTTTTCTACTATGATATTGACATGCAGGTGCTCTTGTCACAGCACATCTTACTGCTGCTATTGCTGCTGCTGCTGCTGCTGCGTCTTCTTTACAATTTACAATTTATACATCGCCGGCACACACAAAGCCCCGCAAATTTCAAATAGTTTAAAGTACTCGCTGCATTCATTCAGCTCACAGAATAAAAAGGGGCCTTTATAGTGGAAGGGGAAATTAGCGATGGTCTCCCTTTATGTGTGTGAGAAGCACCGCTTTGCCTGCAACGACTCCAAAACTGGAAGCAGTTCACCCACCAAACGTTTTTTTTTTTTTTTTTTTTCTGTGTGTGTGTGTATTTGGTTAGTTACAGTAATTACGGCCCAATAACTGACAGCCAAAACCAGGCAGGAGAAAGTAGAAGGGGGCTGTTTTTCCTCAGCCGTGCGCAGCCTCGCTGCCGAACATCTGCTGAGAGATTTGCATATTAATTAACCCATATTAACTCTAATTATTCTGGGAAATTATCAAATAAATTAAATTTTCTAATTTTAACCGTTTTTTTCCCCCCCCCTTCTTCCCGTTGCTTGACGTGTGTCAGGGTAACATCAGGAGGCGAAGGGGAAGCTCACCTGAGCTGGAATAAAAAATATATATTCTGTAACCCCCCCCCTCCTCCTCCTCCTCCCCTCCTCCCCTCCGGTCCACACACACATTTCCTCCCCCCCCCCCCTTCCCTCTTCCTCCCCTTCCCTACCAACCTTTCCCTCCTCTGTTCTTCTTCTCTGAATTCTCCCTCCCACTCTCCTGGCCTGGGAGTCCTGAGGGCAGCCAGGGGAAGCTTTTGTGTGTCTTTTTTATTCTTCTTCTTTGGCTTGTGTGACGAGGAGGAGGAGGAGGAGGAGGAGGAGGAGGAGGAGAGGGGAAAGAAGGGAGGGGAGGTTTACTTCGAACATTTGTTGGAGGCAGGAACATGTGTGAACTGGGGGAGGGAGGAGGAGGAGGAGGAGGAGGAGGAAGGGGGGGGCACAGATGGTGAATCCATGCAGGACCCAGCAAAGGTGGGACCTCTGAGCTGTTGAGCAAACCTTGAAGCTTTCTCTGCCTCCCGCTCCCTCCCCAGCCTGTTGCTCGGGCCTCCTCGGCAAATAAATGGGACTTTAATTGAATTAGAGTCAGTGCTGCTGCGAGGGTCTCCTCGCGGACAAAACCCAGCGGCGATTTGATGGGTGTGTGTGTGTGTGTGTGTGTGACAACATGCTGGAAGTTTCCCCCCCACCCCCCCACACCCTCCCCATCAACCCAAATGATCCGATATTCTTTTTAATGTCTTCTTTAAAAAATAAAAAAAATTTAAAATATGTAGGCGCTGATTTCAGAAAAATGATGCAACGGATGCAACGGACAGCCATAAACATGATCTCATGACTTTTCAACAGTCGCGCAGTGAGAAATAAAAGTGTTTGCTGGATGAGATGCCCCACATTTGATGCCTAAAATAGTCAAAAGCACTTAATTATGCACATAAACTTTTACTACCCCTCTCCAAATAAGCGTACACACTAGATTTAAACCAAAATTGGCCTGTATGGAAATTAAAAAAACCTCATTTTATCCCCCCAAAAAATTAGTTAAGTGCAATTTAAAGAGGTTTAAAACAAGGACTATAGTGGAATTCTGTTTGTGCTTTAATGAGACTCAAATTTCCTGGAAAAGGTTGATTTCTTCTCAGTTTTTGAAGGTTGTTTTTGGCATGAAAATATGGCAATATTTGGTAGCAGTTGGTTGGCATCAGTTACTCGACTTATTAATGTTGAATTAAGTGGCTGTTTGCTGTGTTGATGCGGTTAGAAGGAGTATAAATTTACAGGTTGTCTACTTCTGTCTTCTGGGTTTTTTACACTCAGTGTTTGTTTATTTTCGTTTACCTGGTATTGAGTACTTGTTAGTTTTGGTTTCTAGACTTATTAAGGTGAAATAATCTCAGCCAATCACTTTAAATTTCTTTCTTTCCTTCCTCTCTCTGTTTTTTGGCACTTAAAAGTTTTAAAAAAGTTGCTTTTAAAAAGTCAAAAAGCATCTTTTGGTCGCTTGAATTTAACACGTATCACTCCACTTTTCAGCGACACCCCTCCCCCTCTCTATAGGCACACACACACACAAACACACACTGCCCAGACAGACACACACACACACACACTCCCAGGTTGCGTTTACACTTCACTGAGTTTTCACCATTCATCGTCTCTCCCCAAGTCGCCCCCCCCCCCCCTCCCTCCTCCTCCTGGCCCTCACCCCTCACTCTCTCTCTCTCTCTCTCTCTCTGTCTCTTTTCAGAGCTTTTGTTTGCCCTCTGCCACCGTCCTTTCACCGACTTGGCCCTGATTTGCCCCCTTGTGCTCGATCGCACCATTATACCGAGACAAGATAGCACAAAATATCCAAACATGTCTGCTATTTCTTTTGTCTGGGCCGTAACTCGGGCTCCAGTGTGCCAAACACGTTTGAAGGAAAATCATTACCTGAGGATTCAATATTCTGAACGTGGACGACATTTAATCTGTAAAAGTTCTCCAGTTAATCAGCTTCTTCAGGTTGAAGCTTTTATCTTTTTTTAACTTGAATTTATGATATTTACTTGTCAATCAGTGACTCCAGTTGGATGGCGATGTTTGGCTTTATTTCTAAGGCAGATATAAGAATATACTATATAATAAAACAGGAAAATTAAATAACAAATGAGTTAATTATTCTGAAAACTGTCTTCCTGTAGATTTCCATCAGACAAAAGTAAGACTTACCCGAGGAAGTGCTTAAACTGTTGCAGACAGGAACAATGGCAGACAAAAGGTCATCATGAGAATCCACTACCACTGGCTGTAGCCACAAGGCAGCGACCTCGCTTCCACCTTAATGCCCTCCCACACACACACACACACACACTAACACACACATATACTGACTAACAGAGCACCTCCTGCTTCCCCATCTCCCTCGCAGCCATCCAGGTGATCCGCTTGGCTCACATTCATGAGACAGGGAGCGAGCGTGAGCAGTTATCGTCCAATAGGGAGAATGTCCTGGCTCATTATCGGCGTAGGAGGCCGATTGTGTCACCTGGAGCTAAGCCTCGACACTCGACTTAAAAAAGTCAGCCGGGGTTAGCGTGAGAGAGCGCGAACGTGGGTGGGAGTCATTTTCCCCGCAGCGTTCACCTCTGCTGTTGGCCTGCTGAACAGAAAGAGCTCTCTCTTTCTCTCTGGCTCTGAGACTAGAGCAGGAAGGGCTTTTAGTGCAGCCTCCTCTGGGCGCTGGACGGCTACTTTGGGATCATTAAATAAATGTGATTATACCTGTTAGCATTGTGAAATGGTTTTCCTCTGCAGAGTGAAGGTGTAGCACCTCTGAACTTGGATTTTCACAGCTGTGGAAGGAGGGGAGAGCGAGAAAATTTCACATTTTCTCAAACGTACACGAGCGTAGATCCACCCTTGTTGCTAAAAACACGTAAAGTACTTCCTCACATCTGCCTCTAGATGCTAAGACCAGCCATCCTTTGTTGCCAAGTTGCAAAAATTGTGCAACTGCAACTTTAAATATTTGAATTTCGGTGACATAAGGCTATTATCCAAACACATATGATCAATTTAGATGTAAAGTTTCACCACAGAAGGCCGTCAACACCTTCATTCTTGTATCAAAGACATTTTATTTTATGTCACGCACTCCAGGCTTCTTGAAAGAGATTCCACGCACACATGCCACACATGCACAAGTTTTTTTCCGGCGAACAACAGATGCGCGGGGGTCAACATGAAAGGTACGAGTCGGTGGCCGCGTGTTCCTCCGAGTGACTTCTGGGGGTCGTCTTTGAATTACGGCGTGTGGTCCGACAAAAAGCGCCGACGCTAAGTGGGTTATCTCTGAGTCGATTATGACTCCGACATTAAAGGTTCGTTCACTGTCAGAAACTTGACGCTTTTGTAAATACAATCATTTTTAGATTTGGAGTTTGTTTACCGGCATTAAATTAATTCCACTTGCTTCTCAGTATCTACCGAATACAACTGTCACAGCTGAAGTATTGTCTGTGCAATTGTTTTTTTTTTTTTATTTGTCTTCATCAAAGAAATGATGAGTTTTTAATAAGACTCTCTCCCTTGCTCTCAGGCTGTCACCGCCGATGCTTGTAGCCATCCTAATCAATATACAATATTCCCTCTCCTCTCTGTACTTTTCCTGAGTGACAGAATAATGCCGGGCCTGTGAAAGGGTTATGTCAGATAGTTTAAAACCTGATATTAAACAAGAATTGTGCTGTTAGATGTGTCATTTTAATTATCTGCGAAACTCGAGGCTCCTTTTATTTACCTTTTAACGGTGGGTTAGAAATAAAAAGGAAGAAGAAGAAGAAAGCAATATCAAACAGGTAGCAACGGTTTGTAGAAACGTCAGGCGTAATTGCTTTTGTCAAGGATGACACTTAAGGTAAGAAAAATTGGAGAGGAGAAGAAGTAAACATTGTCTTTCTTTCTCTCCTCTCTGCAACACAAAAGGCTGATTAAGAGCGAGGTTCGGGAGGGTGGTGGGTGGGAGGTGGGGTGGGGGGGACGAAATAACTGCCTGCGAAATATTAGTAGGTTAGAATTACTTTGTTGCGTGACACAATACCAATAGATGCTTCGTGTTCTGAGAGGGAGAGGCTCTTGTCAGCGGTGGCACCTAAACAATGGCGGCTTTCTTGACGTTAATACTACGCGTTTGACTTGACGAGCACCCCACTGTCATTTTGCCTTCTTGGAGGTATACATTGAATGCGGGGAGAAGAAGAAGAAGGAGACAGCTGACGTTCGGAGAAGATTTCGCGTCTACTGTAGCTTTCAGAGACAAGTTCAACGCCCCCCCCTCTTCCCTCCCTCCCCTCCCTCCCCGTGTGCTTTAAATTTGTTCAGAAAGTTGAGGACGAGACGTCACGAGATGATAAGAAAAAAACAGCAGGAGGCAGAAAAAAACGGTTTCAAACTGGTGACAGGAATAAATGAAAGCTCCACTTAGCACGGAGAAGGTCCGTAATGTTGAGCTGGTTCCTTATGTGGGAGTATTGGAGTCAGGACGGTGAGCGTTGCTGCGGTGGATGTGTTGCTAAACAAAAAGAAGCTCCCTCGCCGCTTTTATTGGGGAAGAATAGCCCCTTTAAAACCTGTCCAGCCTTAGATAATTTCATTCAGCCGGCCCCTGCTCCACCGTCATTGAATCTGCATCCAGAGATCAGGTTCACAGTGACGGGTTGATAGCTTCCCAAGCCTCTTGGCCTTTTGTTCTACCAGCCCTGCACGGCCTCCCCCCCTCCTCCTCCCTCCTCATCCCTCCTCCCTCCTCCTCCTCCTCCTCCTCCTCCTCTGGAAGTTTGGGGGGACAGAGAGCTGATGGGACATTGCTGAGAAAAGTTCAAAACCTCGAGGTTGACGGGGCACGGGGAGGTGAATTCCAAAGTTTAGTTGTTTGTAAGTTTGACAAACTTTTAAGTGGAGGATTATTACCTCGAGGTAAAAGACTTCCCTCTTTCAAAATACATATATATATATATATATATATAACGTCTCAAGCAAAGGCACAATATCAATTGTACCAAGGTAGATGTAGACCACCCAAGAATTCCTAACGTCTCTCTCCACTCCAGGGTCTCCAGCCTCGGTTGCCTTTTTTGTCATCTCCAAGGAGCATTACTGAGTCTGAACTTGCCTAAACCCTTGTGATCACACCTCTTGAAAAGGTTTTGTTTCCTCCGTCGATTGGTATTCGAGGCAGGTCAGCGCACTCCCACCCTCCTCCTCCTCCTCTTCCCTCTCCTCCTTTTCTCCCCCCCCCTCTTGCCTGCCTGCCTGCCTGCCTGCCTGCCTCCCCCTCTCCAATACCTCCCCTCCCACGTTTGAAAGCCCTGTTTTCATTTTAATTTGCACCTGTTGTGCAGTTGTTCGCTGAAGGCAAGTGCAGACCAGTCAATCGTAGGGAGACGTGTTAGGAGGGGACGTGGGGAGGCTTATCTTTTGATATGTATAATGTCTTCAGAAATGTCATGCATGAACTTGGTCTTGTTGACGCTCTTGATTCTGGGAAGGTTCAAGAGGCAGGGACGCTCTCAGACCTCGGTCGCGCAAAAAAAAAACACCGTAATTAGCTTGTTGATGTCTTAAAGGGTCACAATGTGAGGCTATTTTTTTGTATATTTTACACCTTTTATGTACAAATAATAAAACATGACATGACATCTCAAAGCTATTGGTTATAAATCTGTTGAATTTAAGCAAAGACTACTGACTTATGAGCTCACTGCAGCTTTTTTTATTACTCAGAAACATAAATTCTACTTAAGCACATTTTAAAATGCCTCCACCTCTTCACTATGGGCCCGCCCATGATTGGCTCTTACCGCAAAACATTCTTGTACAAGCTGCCAATGAGGTGTGTCCTCATGTGATGCCATGCTTTCTGGCTTGCCTAGCGCTCCATCTGCGCTCTCTACAATAAGTCTTCTGACGTTCCCCCCTTTTTTTTTTTTTTGTCGCTGCCATGATTTACGCTGCGGCGAGTATACGCACCGAGAAAACCTGCCGATGGCGGTGACTAATTTGCACGCGAGCCACCTTTGATTGAGTTCACAGCCCTTATTTACAGGCCGTCTATTTTGAGAAAACCAGGCATATGTCTGGGACCTGAGTGTTGTGGAGCCGGGCGGGCCCTGCTGATGCTGCTCTGGAGTTTTCAATGTGTGTGTGTGTGTGTGTGAGGGTGTGTGTGTGTGTGGTATGTATGTCAGCTTATCCTGGATGTGTGTACTCAATAGACCTCCAGGCCTTGTCGTGTCTCTATATTTTCATATGTTAGGAAACATTTATATTTATGTTCATGGTTCACTGGCAATGCAAATGTGAAGACATCCGAGGGGTACACACTATGAATAATCTAAATTACTATAGGTTAAGCCTTTTGTATGCATAGCAACAACATTTGTAATATTGTACGTGCTATGCGGAGCATCTCAAACGTGACGGCTATGCTCCAGAGCAGAGCCGTCCTGAAAGGTGCAGCTCGTTGGCATCCGAGGCATGTGAGCAGGACTGAAAATTAGTGGCTATTTTGGCTCGCATCTCCTCGACAGCTGTCTGCCCACCGCTGTGGTTCAGTCACAAATTCCAGTCGCGGATGCTGTAATTGGGGTGTAACCCACAAGAAAAAAAAAAAAAAAAAAAAAGCAAGCGCCTACGCCTTGGACCTGCACTGATGTGGGATGACCTTTTTAATCAGGGAATAAACCTCAATTTTCAAAACAAGTTGAAATCTCGTTTCGGATTCATCTGTCATTTATGTTTGGAGTTTAATCACTTAGCTGACACTCATATGTGAGGTTCAAAATAATAAAAAAAACATCCAGAGTTGTTGTCAATAACATGACAAGATGATTATGCAGATGTAGTTGCTTAGAAATATATAAAAAGGGGGAAATAGAATAAGAGGAGAAGATAACAGGATGTAATGGTTGTGTTTTTGATAATATTAGTATCAATAGCTGATCATGAGGGTCATTGCTTGACTCAAACAGTTGGTAAACTGACTCCACCCCATCCCATCCCTTGGTTATATATAACATGTACGCAGCATCATCTCGCTACAATCCTCTTCCACTTCCAAAACTCCCCTTTACTCATCAGACCGGATTTTCCTTTTGTCTCTTTCTTTCTTTCTGTGGCAGCTCTGAACTACGAGAATGTGGTTGAGACCGGTTCAGAGACAGAGGAGGAAGACAAGTTGCCAGTGTCCGAGGAAGACCCCCTGATCAACGGCACCGGCAGCCCGGCCAGCCTCACCAACCCGGAGGCCTCGCCACGCACCGAGAGCCACGGCCTGCTCACCAAGGAGGAGGAAGACGACGAGATGCGGGACAGCGGCGTGGAGCACATCTGGCCCGACAACGACATGCTGAGTGCCTCGGTCGACGGTACTGGTGAGTGTCTGGAAACCGGAGGATGCGGATGTAATCTCATTGGTTGAGTTGAACCTCGGTGGGAGGAGCTGAAGTACAACAGATTTCAAAAACCACAAGTTGGATAAATGGCAAACTTACATATTTTTTTTCCGTCATGTTTGTCTTTTTCACTGGGTTTCAGTCAAACTGTTGGCTAGAAGACCTGTGGTTCCACCCACTGAGGTTATTTCTGCCTCCAAGTAATGTTTGTAATGTTTCTTTGAAACCAGATCTGTAATTTCTTAAACGAATATGTTCCACAATGCTATCTGAGAAGTATCACCTGCACTTTTACCAAGCAAAAAATGCATTCACAGGCTCAAAAAACACTCCTTGCTGCTTTTGTTTTATCAGATTTACCAGATGTGTTTCAGGGGTTTCAGGTGAGCCGTCAGTCAGGAAAAACTACCACTAAGCTGATTTTCAGATGCTTTATTGCAAATGTGTGCGCATCCTGCCACTCTCGGTGTCATCTTATGGCGTAAACCCCACCCATCTGGTGCCCAAGTAGACTTAAACAAACCCCACGAAGCGTCGAGCAAACACCGCTTGAGCCAGGTCTGACGGCGAAGCCCCGATGATGCTCCCTCGGCAGACAGACATGATAAACACTTCTTCTTTCGCGAGCGACAGAGACCATTTGGTTCGTACTTAGACCAAAGTCCCCCCGCTCTGAGCCAAACAACCAAAAATATTTACAGTAATGTATAACCTCGCAGCCTGTGAGCTGCAGAAAATGAAAAAGGAGGTGGGATACAATGTTTCAGTCTGCAGATTCGGCAGGAGATGCAAGACATGAGAGGTTACTTTCACCCAAACCGTATCAGTGATTATGGTATTTCAACAATCCCGCCTCCTCCCTAAAACACTCCTTAACCCCAAGGCAGGTGATGCCTTCCCCTAAATTTGACTGGTCTTTTTTTTTTGTTGAGCAACTCCGCTTCTGCAGGAGCCCCAGTAGTCACGGATGCTTGAAAGATAAATACTTTTAATTAGGGGGCAGGGTATAATCATTAAAGGAAGCCAGACTGCTGCAAAAAAGTCATTAACAATCTTAAATGAAATTTTTATTTTTATGATAGCCATTTACATGTATAATAAGAGTCAATGATTCTTGGAAGCATGTGACAGGAACAGAGTAGGGCGAGAAGTCATGTAAGACAGCCCATTTAAATGAGCTGGGCTTCGCTATTCATTTCTGCTAATGAACTAGCTGTGCACAGTGCCGAAAAAACGGAGGGAACATTCAGCAGTCTTAAATTTTAATATGGGGGAAAATTGCACATTTATTAGGGATGAAAAAAAAAAAAAAAAAACTTAGTGGGTATCAACATTTGCTTCTCCTAAATAACTGTTCATGTTGGCTCCTTAAGGGATGGAAGAAAGGGAAAGACAGTTCGGTAAATAAATCAAGATAAAGGATAAACAAGCTGTCGTTGCATACGGTAATTGTTTATTTGATAAAGACCTGCGGTGCCATAATGTCTGTAATTCAACTATGTTGCAATTCCCAGATAATATGTTTCTCGTGTGATAAAGTGTCTGACATATTTCGGAGAGCAAGTCAAGTTCATTAGAGCGTTTGGGAGTCTCTTTCCCAATCTTGCGGGTGCTGTGTTTCCCAGCCTGTTTTTTTTTTTTTTTTTTTCTTTTCTCGGTGCCTAAGTGTCTACAGTGATACCTCAGCACATAACTTAGGTCTGAGATAAGTTAGCAGCCCCACTCCTTCCTACTCGGTACTGATTTGGTCCGCACTCCCCCTATCAAGAGGTTTCACACAGGTCTTAGAAGTGTGAGGTAATGTAACTGATTCTAGGTTGTTGCAGGGGGGAAAAAAAGCACCAAAACAATAAGAATTTAATGTATTGTGAGACTGATCAGCTTTAGAGAAATATAGCTTAGTTGTTTTCTTGAAGACATAACTACTGCATGTAAGAAAGAAAGCCAGAAAAAAAAAAAAAAAAGAAGAAGAAGTTTATCGCCGAGCCTCTTCTGATTCCAGGGCACAATCAGAGTCTTGTGTCTGGCGTTGTCCTTGACATTCCTTCATCCCACAGTGAAGCTGGACGCGATGTGCTGGAAAGCATGACATCATTATCACTGACAGACATTTTCAAATAAATCACCTGCGTTCTCCCTTTGCCCTTTTTAAACTCTTCTCTGGGGCGTTAGGAAGATTTCTGACTTAACTTTGCAGCAATGTCAAGATGTAGAAATAACTTTTTTTTTCTCTCTCTCTCTCTCTCTCTTCCTTGTGTTTACTGAATTATGGATTACGTTCGCTCCCATCTTCAAGACGCCTTGTTTTATGGCACTTTTGCCAAATTTGGCCTTCTGTCTTTGATAAAACAGCGGTTCATGTTTTCATTGCACATTTATCAAGTTTGGTGTAATTAATTTGTCATTTAAACACCTACTGCATCCAGGAGTTCCCCATATTTTTTGAATAAGTGCAGTGTTTCACAAGCTTTTTCCGCCCTGCCAAGAATAAAATTCAGAGGCAAACTCTGTTTTTTTTGGCTGTAAAATGACACATAATATCTGTTATTGACAACTTACAGTCTAAAAATATTAGAATCGGCATCAGGTTTCAAAAACCTGTTTAATCAGAGCTTGTTTTGTTTCTTAGATTCTGTTGTATGTGTTAGTGGAACATGACAGATTCAGGATAGATGAGGCTAAATGCACAAAGGCAGAACTTTAAAGCGGCTATGACTGCGGTGACCGGCCATAAAAATAGGAATGTTTTCAAAATAAACAGCATCAGCGCTGCTATGAAAATAGGTGGAATTACGGTCGGGCCAAGGTATTCTGGACTCCTCCTGGGTCTAGAGACGACTCTCAAACCTCAACATCGCTGCTCTAGGAGGTGTGTACCTTACCGCCTCAGGTCTTACGTGATTTACTGCTGACATAACATACTTTTCCAGCATTTAGTGGACAGTTTCATCCAAAATCCTTTCCATAGCCAAGAATAGGCACATATTTGTGGCATAACAAGAATCCAAAACCCTGTTTTTCCCCCCATTTTTTACATTATTTGCAACATTTTTTACATGTTGTGAACATTTTAGATGTTAGATAAAGAGATAAAGCTCTAAAAATGGTCATTCCCTGTGTGTAAAGGAGGCTCTACAGCTGCTACATTAGCGGCTTTTCTTACTATAGAACGACCAGGCACCCATACTCACCACAATGCCACTTTGTCCCATTTGAATGTAGCTCAGGACTGGCATGGATGGTTGCATGCATGTGTGTGCCAGAGGCCATAGCAGCGAGGTGTACGTGGTATTAGCCTACCTCCTACTGGAAGCAGGCCGTCCCTCCCTTCAGACCACAGATAACAAAAGTTTTCCAAGGTAAATAGGGGAGAGTGGAGGGCCAGTAAATCCCACTGGTCATCCCCTTGCGTCAGACCAAAAGTATGCAGCCAAATTTGATTACCCAAAGCAAACACGGTGCCTACGAGGACACAGAAATGTGAGGGAGTTTTGACCGTGTTGAGTGCAACAAAAAAAAAGGAGGAGGAGGGGGGGGGAAGGTTTTCATACATGCTGAAATCTGATACTTGTGGGTATATTTTAATCTGTGGTGGAGGGTTTTTTATCTGTTTTGTTTTGTCACAGCTTAATTTATGTTGTTTAAAACCCATTTATTTTCTTATACTGCGCCTGCGGTTTTCATGCAGTTTGGCAGACGTGCAATCAAATGTACAGAAAAGAAAAAAAAAAAATCCTAGAAAGGGAAAAGTTAAACTAGGACATACCCCGTCCAGAAGAGCCTGTCATTACTCTCTGAAGCCATTGACAGGCGTGTTTATCATTCAACCGCAGAAGTCAAATCTTTAATTTCAAGCACCCTGAATTTGCAAACCTCAAAAAAAATCATCCACAACTATTAAACTCATTGTTTCAACTTATAAGAAAAAAAGCAAAAACTTGCAGGGCTCTTGTGTGGACTCGTGTAAGCAGGATAACATTATTATCAACAATACACCCACCACCTTTCCTGTAACATGTCAGCCAGGTTTTCCTCTTAATGTAGGCGCTCATCCTGGTTTAATAGCCAAGGGATAGTCAGATACATGAGATCCTGCTGTGGACCGCTGAAAGAAAAAAAAAAGAAAAAAAAAATCTTGACAATGCAACACTTGTGACGTCCTTGCAGGAGCAGCAGAGCAAGAACAGATGCGGGTGAGGCACACACAATGCAGGTTTTCTTTCTTCTTCTTCTTCTTCTTCTTCTTTTTTTTTTATTTTAATACAAAGCCCCCATGTTCTCGGAAGCACCTTGATTTAATTTTTACAGACGAGGCAGGAAGCTGAGAGACCAGGGACTCCTTAAGCTGATTGTCCAGTCAGTGTCCTCCCGTCGACCGCCGTAGAGATGAATGTGTCAGAAGAGGAGGGGAGGGGGTTTGTTTACGAGCTTGTCAATCTGCCATTTATTTACAGCCGTCTCACCTGTGCCAGGACAATATCTGCCCGTCTGCACAGACCGGGTGCCATTATCCTGATTGGCAGTAAGAACCTGTTCTGTTCAAACCAACACTCCTGGAGGTTTAGTTATTTAAACATTTCTCAGAGACAGGGGCGTCTCTAGGAGGTGGAAATTATCTGATTGGTTGATGTAAATCAATTTGCAGAGCCCAAAAACTTTACCACATCACCATAAACTGTCAGCAAAATTTAGCCTTTTATCTCCAGTTTACCAGCCATGCATTGCACCTGAGTTATTATACAACAGGCCTTTGTTTTTTAAAATCAACTGAAACACATTGTCATGAAAGCTCTACATTCAGAATAGTCTCTTGCAAGTCCGCCGAGATGCAAACAGCCAAACCAATGCTGCAAAGTTCAAACTAGCGATTCTTACCGTCACCATGCACTTTTTCACTTAAGCATCATCAGTGTAAATGCTTGAAATAACAGCTTCATCCCTGTCTTAACTGTTCATCTGTCTCATTGCACTTCAGCTCAACATAACTGCAACAAGAAAACATTAATTCTTTTTTGACTCCACCTACCTGAGGTTTACCCCGACCAATGAGGTTATTTCTGCCTCCGGAGCAGCTCTGCCCCTGAGAAATGTTTGTGCAACTAAAACTCTTAATTTGTGGTGAAGGGTTGTATTCTTTTTAGTTAGAGCAAGGCACTAACTCTCTGCCAGGGTTTGTGGGAAATCAAAAAAACGTGTGTGCGCCTCACAATACTCCGAGCAGCAGCTTTGGATAAAAGCATCCACCAAAATGACATATGATAAAACAAGCGTGATCCTGCATGCAGAGGATTGCAGCGGCAGGCGTCACAGCCAGGGAGTAATAAGCTCAGCCTGCGTGTTGGCTGGAGCTCTATATGATTGCTCAGGTGGATGTGCTGCGTGTTGTATTTAATCGCTCTGTTTGACGATTGAAGCTTTCTTTGCCTCCCCTGCCGCTTGTTGTCATGTTAAAGGTAAATAAGTCACTGTCTGGCCCAGATGATAGCATTCATTAAGCATGCCGAACAAAGCCGCGGCGCGCTGCGATGCACAGCGGTGCCTTTATTGCTTTCTCCATACCTTCTTCTTAAAGGCCTCATTGTCAGCGTTTGTTGGTTTGCACGGTTACAACCGAAGTACTCACCCCCCTCCTCCTCCTTTTTCTCTCTCCCCTCTTCCCCACATTCCCCCTTTTTTTTCTTCTTCTCTGTTTCTGTGCAGATGAAATAAAAGATGATTTTGACACCCTGGGGCCTGATACCACTTTGCAGGCAGTTGGAAACGGTACAGGTGAGTCAACTGAAGATGTGTGTGAATAAGTCTCTTTCTTGTGCTTGTTACCTAAGTAACAACGCCTGTAACCCTTTAAAACAAAGCAACGTCTGACTGTTCAATCGAGGGTTATAGTTGTCTAGAGGTTGTTTCCAGTTCAAAGAGTCTTCCTGTTCGGATTTGGGGTTGAGGGGGGGGGATTTGACAGTAAACCATGAAGACTTTAAAAGCCCAAATAGGGCTGGCAAACTAATAATAAACTTGTCAAAATTACTGCTTTGCATGTCAAACATCAGTAGGTTCAAACTGGACTGGGGGGGTGGGGGGTCAGGGGGAGACAGGATGGCAACCCTAGGATGGCAGTGGCTTCTCTAAAATAACAAGTATAAAGAAATCATATCCACTAACTATGAGCTGTAATTAAAGGGAAATCTTGTCCTGCTGACTCCGTAACCACTAAGACAAATCCCCCGTATGTTTATGTTTATAGCTCGTGATTCAATTTTTTATAATCTTTGATTACACATGTTGAGTTTAGCCTTCCTGTGTCTTAGTGAGTGTTTGTGTCCCCGTTGCCTGCTCCTGGTGGAACCAAACCCTACCTGCCATTATTCATTAAGCTACTAAAGCTGATTTGTAGCCACACACTCCTCCCTTCCATGATATCATCCTGGCCACCCTGACAATTGGCCCCGACCACTGTTATGATAAACCAAACTCACCCCACAGAACGCCACACAGCCCTGCCTCCAAACCCTCCCTTTCAGCTTTAATTACTATTACTTTCTGCCCCATTCTTGGTGTTTTCTTCTTCACGTTTTTTTTTTTTTTTCTCTTCTCCTTCTTTTCTAAAAATTCAAGCACAGCAAATGTTTTCCATTTTGACTGCTTAAAGGGGTTTTGGAAACAATACTGTGGCACTGCTGTGGAAGCTCCCCGCCACTAGATCACATGTGATTTCATTTAAAGACATGAGCAGTTTGATCACGTCCTCGGTGCCAAAGCACACTTTGATCCAGGTGATTTCCTCTTATACTGGAAGGAAAGTCGGTCGTTCCTCCTTTAAAGAAACATTTTTTTTTACGTTTATATTTTTCATCCAGAATGACTCAAACGTGAAGAAGAAGAAGAAGCTCGGTAGATTGCGTTGACTGAAAGTAAAACATATCAAATAAACATCATTTCATTACCCTGACGGTTTTTAGGATTAGATCCAGGAAGCCGCTTTGCACCGAGGCGCACCCCGCTCAATCATCAGTCAGTCTTAAATAACGTCTTTAAAAAAAAAAAAAAAAAGTAAAATCATAACACTGAGTCTTGCACAATTAGCTCCGCAGTCCTCAAAAGCCACAAAGAATCGTGTTAATGAGAACGCTCGTGGATTATGCTATCACAGTTATCAAAAGCGATCCATTGGCACCGATGACATTTCGGTGCCATTTTTTTTGACAACCAAATATCTACTACCTTGACCTTTCCCGCAAATTGGACCGAGAGAAAGTCATCACGGCCTAACAAATCGCTCTTTAAACCTCACCTTGGCTCACAGGCTAAAAGCCTAATTAACAAAGGGGGGGGGGGGGGGGGTGAAGTCTGATGAGACGTCACTCGGTTCTTTTTTTGGGGGGGGGGGGGGGGGGGGGGGGGGGGGTTCGACATCATCGCAAAAACAGCCTCCAGAATCTCTTCGGGTTGTAAACACTATGTGTGTGTGAATGTGTGTGTGTGTTTTTGAAAGTCGGCCATCCCCTTGACTAATGAAGGCTGCTGATTTCTTTTAGCTCCGGTTTGTTTTTGGAGGCAGCTATCTCCACACTGCAGCTTAAGAGTTTCCCTGAAGAGAAGGGACTGGGAAATAATTTGAGAAAACGCATTGTGTGGCCTCAGCACTTTGGCTGGCTTAAGATACATTCTGCTCAGCTATGGCAAAGCATGTCTGTCTTATTTTTTTTTTCTTCTTCTTCTTCTTCTTCTTCTTCTTTTTTTTTTTTTGTGCTGGTTTGTGGTTTGGCCCCGGTAATCTGTTCAACACAGAATCAACAAAAGCCACAGTCTCTTGATTGACCTTATATGTGAAAGTCGATACAAAGAAACGTGGCTCTGTTGCTGATTAAGCCGGGCTCGTGTATGTATGTATGTATGTATGTATAAATGTGTTTTCCTTTTTTATTTTACAGTCTTAAACTCAAAAATCTGATTTCATGTCATGAGTAAATTAGGTCAGTGAAGTTTTTTTTTTTTTTTTTTTTTTTTTTACACGTTGCACTTCAGCAGCTCATGGTAGCGCGTTTATCTCTGACTTTTTGGCCGGATTAAGTTACAATTCTTATTTTAGCCGGCATGGCGTGACAAGCAAACCCAGTAATTTAGATGTATTCTCCCCAAAGCACGGCTGTAATGTTTTAGGGTGGCTGTCCTCATCGCATTTCCACCAAGATGTTCCCAATATCCTCCTGTAAGACATTTCTCTGGGGAAAGAAATGAATCCAATTTATTCCTCCCCCTCTCTCTCTCTCTCTCTCTCTCTCTCTCTCTCTCTCGGTCTCCTCCTTCACCATCTCTCTCTCTCTCTTCCTCTCTCTCTCTCTCTCTTCCTCCCCTTCAGTCAAGAGCGTCGATTGCACTTCAGAGTTCGAGGACTTCTTTGCCAAGCGGAAGCTGGACGACGGCGACAGCCACGTGGTGAGCATCGCCGAGTACCTCCAGCGGGGCGACACTGCCATCATTTACCCAGAAGCCCCGGAGGAGCTGTCCCGCCTGGGTACGCCAGAGGCCACCGGGCCGGAGGAGAACGGTACGAATCCTTCTGCTCGCTCAGGAGGGGTCAGAGGTGAAAATGTGAAGGAAGGATGTTGAAGCCTGATACAAGCTGCATAAATATTAAAACTAAGCTGCTCCATAGATGAAGATCTAAATATCATTGTACCTCAATACTGTGCGTCTCATTCTTGCACATTATTTGATCATATATATCCTCATTACATCAGGAAACTTTGTATAACACAGAGTTTATGTAGGTATCAGAGCAGAAACTAGGCCTAGTTGCCATGCCTTTAACATGAACTTGTAAAAAATTTAGGTTGACATTCAACTTGGCCTCCTTTTGGAAACATGACTGCCGCAGTAAAAGACCATGCGTGCTCAGCTAACCTCCCATCTATGAGTTAAGGTTTTTTAAAAAAAAAGGAGGTCTGGACACAGAGCAGCAGCAGCAGCAGCAGCAGCAGCTCTTCCCGCTGACACGACCGGGCAGCTGTTGGTCCCACAGATTCGCCGGATGCCTTGGTGTTTACCTACAGTCTTAAGCAACAGCTGGGCAGGGGCTTGAAATCAGATAGTGCACCTCTGAAGCTCCCAGGAGGGAAAGAAATGGGAGTGGTGTGGGGGGGGGTTGGTGGTGTGGGGGGTTTGAATTGGCTCATGATTCATGCTGCAGACATGATAAACGTGTCAGCGGGAATGGCATTAAAAAGTGAGGGCAGTTTAAAGCAATTAGGAAGGTATGGGGAATTACGTGTGTGTGTGTCAGCGACTTTGTCGACTTAAGGTTTTTATATCTGTGTGATTGTGTATATACAGTATAATGTGCCTGTTTATTACTATGTGAAGGAAACTGAGACCCAGTATAGAGTGTGAGTGCCGCATGTAAAACTGTACGAGTGTGAGTGTGTGTGTGTGAGGAGTCGGGAGGAGGTCGTAGTGCAGCGGATGCCAGCCTGACACTGTGGCTCTCATGTGGAGCAGATTGCAGAGATAACTCCCATACCACTCTGGGCAGCCCGCCCGTTAGCTGCCATTGATTCGCTGACCTTTTGGCCCGCTTTCCCTTCCTCCTCCCTCCTCCCTCCCCCCCCACCTCCTCCTCCTCCTCTCTCTCCCCCCCCTTCTCCCGCTGTCTCCCGTGCAGACCTGCCACCTGGAACGCCAGATGCCTTCGCCCAACTGTTGACCTGCCCCTACTGCGACCGGGGCTACAAGCGTTTGACATCGCTGAAGGAGCACATCAAGTACCGCCATGAGAAGAACGAGGAGAACTTCGCCTGCCCCCTGTGCAACTACACGTTTGCTTACCGCACTCAGCTTGAGCGGCATATGGCCACACACAAGCCTGCAAGGGATCAGGTGAGGAGGATTTCATTTATTCTTTTTCTTCTTCATCCCTCCCTTCTATTTTTCCTCTTCCTCCTCCTTCTCTCTGTCCCCCCACTATTTCATTTCTAATGTGCTCTGATGCCTCGGAGAAGAGAGATCATTTTTTCTGATTGGCAATCATTATTAATTTTTCATGGCATTTTGAAGATGCAGATCCTTTAATGGTAATAACTTTAATTGAGGCCCTAAATGGTTTTTTGATGGCCCTCCCTGATATGATTTTCCAGTCTCGTGTTCACGATCGAATGATTGTGTTAATTTCCAATTTGGAAATTTTTATCAGCTCCTTAACTTCACTTCACTCCTGGCCTTTAATGTTGTTCTGGTGCAGCCCTGCAGTCGTGGTACTCCATCAAAACCCCACCCATGTCCCCCTCTCCCCCCCCCCCTACTTCTAATTTCATGCACTGCAAAAACATCTGTGTATACTTGAATTTTCTCGAGCGATTTATATCCTATATGTCTGAAATATAATGTGAATCTGCTGGCAGTTAGCATGAATCACCTTAAAGTCCTGTGAGGTGAAAACACATCCAGCAGTCACGGGTGTTTAACTCGGTTGTCAGCTTTAAGTTGAAGACGTGGGGTTGAGATAGATTGTGGCAAAAAAAAAAAAAAAAAATTGCATGCTTTCAGAGTTTTCGCACATTGGGGGATAATTATAACTTCTCAGTGAAGTAAAATTGGAGCAGTAAATTTTAAAGTAGATGGAGTCGGTATTTGTGCTTCGAAGGTTGATTATAATTGAGGAATTAAAAAAAAAAAAGCAAGTTAAACCAAGAGGTTAATCTCTAAAATGTAACACATCCACTCTTTTTTTTTTACTCAGAACCCTAAAAGCACAAAAAAAGGCTAAATAAATTAAGAAATGTATCATTTATATTTGCAAAATTTACTAGAAATAAACTAAAAGATCAGCTGTGTGAACTTCCTCCTGTAGAAAAACGCTTGTAATGTACAGTAGTGGTATAAAAAAAAAAAAATCAGCCAGTTACAGATGATATCATGTAGCCTGTTCAGTCCCAGGTCGTGGGTGTTGTGTTGTGCTCTCTGAAGCAAGGATGACAGGCTCAGACTGTGGCTGATTTGATCAGATGTCAGCAGCCAGCACTTTCACCTGATCTACCAGCTGGGTGTAAACGTGAGCAGATGGGCCGGCCGAGTGAGCCGCCGTCCCAATCCTCATATTACAATGCTGTTGCTGCTCCCCTCCAGAGTCGAGTCAATGGCCAAAGACTCCCCTATTCAAGCACTGCAGGTCCTTCTACAAAGCCGGTTATCTTGATTTGTAAATTAGCTGGATTGTTTAAGTGGTAATCCTCGAGATGAGATCGAGATGATGTCTTGTTTGATTTATTTTTTTGCTGTTAGGTTTTCTGTAGGTGGCGCTGTTTTCTTTGTCTTTTCAGTCTTGTGCAGCAGAAGTAGAATAAATCACTTCCTCGAGTGTTTAGAGGAGAAACACAGTAAATCAAAATGAACATATATGAAAATGTACGTTTGGCAATTAGCAACTAACTCAGGAGGACTCAGGAGTAATCACATTAACATAAAGAATAATGTCCTGATAGGTAAACATGTGCCGTGCTGTTCAGTCTCGTATGTTTACAAGCCTTAATACTCCTCCTCCTCTTAACCAATTAGCTGAAATATGACTAATTAGAGGTTATACATATGCAAACAACATCCAGTCGGGTCCCCGCCCACAACCAGCAGTGGTGGCGTTCACACACCGACAACGAGCCATGAAGGAGAGAGATGGAGCATTTTGCCGGTGCCATTCACAATTAAGAGCACAGAGCGATTGTGTCTTATTAGCAGTGGTGGCGAGACTAAACTTTACCGGGCAGGGGTCCTCAGGGGGGAAGTAAGGGGATGGTGGTGGTGGTGGTGGTGGTGGTGGGTGGGGGGGGCGGAGGCACCGAAGCAGCTGTTGCTGTTTGTTTATGCAACTCAGCAACATACGAGCGGTGGGGTCCCTCTCCGGCGCTTGGCGGGGCCCCCGACTCTCCCTGCTTGATCTTTGAAGGTTGGGGCTGTTTGAACAATTCCTCCCAGTCCTCCCAGTGTCCTGCGCGCCACCATCTGTCTCCCCAGGAATGTGGGTAGAGTCAGCACACACCCCAGCATTTGTCAAGGCTGAACTGGGAGGAGGGAGTCGCTGTGTTTTCCCCCTAGCGAGCTCAGAGAAAATGTTTCTCTTTTTTTTTTTATTATTTACGAACTGTTTAACGTCCTCACCTCCCACTTGGAATTAATTGTTTGGTGAGTGACGAGCCAGGTTTACACACCCCAGTGTTGTTGTTGTTGCTGGGTTTTATATTTTGATGGGGGTATTTTTTTTTTTGTCTTTTCTTTTCAGAGAACAGGCCCTTTTTTGAATTGCAAATTTGATGGATTGCAACTGATGTTTACCTTTGAACAGCATACGCTCTGTTCTGTATCCTAAGATTATTAAAGAGACATTTGAGCTTTTTTTAAATTAAAAAAAAAAAAAGACCCAATTACTGTAAGACATTTTAGACTCTTCTGAAAAAAGTGTAATTCAAATGGTGTGACTACAGGTATGAAAGGGTGAGAGAGAGCTCACAGATGATTCTGAATACCTTTTAGACTGATTAGGCTCAAATTAATGAAAAATAGATCAGATCACTGGTTCTAATGAAGGGAAAACGCTCTAAAAAAAAAAAAAAAAGAGTCTTTTCATTTATTCTATTTTCTGGGCTGCCAAATTCTAAAGGCATGCCTCCTTTGGCTGAGGAGCCAGGAAATTAAAAGGTATGTGATTCTCTCTGTTATCGCCGCCGCTGCTTGTAGTCGCTCAACGGAGGTGGGAGTAGAAAGC